>NW_027675420.1:180000-427500 GCF_965601325.2 Salmo salar
CTGTCTGTCTGTCTGTCTGTCTGTCTGTCTGTCTGTCTGTCTGTCTGTCTGTCTGTCTGTCTGTCTGTCTGTCTGTCTGTCTGTCTGTCTGTCTGTCTGTCTGTCTGTGTCTCACTGTCTCTGTGGCTGTTTCTGTCTGTCTCTGTGTCTGTCTCTGTGTCTGTCTCTCTGTCTGTCTGTGTGTCTGTCTCTGTCTGTGTGTGTGTCTGTCTGTCTGTCTGTCTGTCTGTCTGTCTGTCTGTCTGTCTGTCTGTCTGTCTGTCTGTCTGTCTGTCTGTCTGTCTGTTCCTGTGTCTGTATGTCTGTCTCTGCCTGCATGTCTGTGTCTGTGTGTCTGTGTGTCTGTGTGTCTGTCTCTGTCTGTCTCTGTCTGTATGTCTGTTTCTGTCTGTGTGTCTTTCTCTTTCTGTATGTCTGTGTGTGTCTCTCTCTCTGTCTCTCTGTGTCTGTCGCTGTCTGTCTCTCTGTCGGTGTGTCTGTCTCTGTGTGTCTGTATGTCTCTGTGTCTGTATGTGTCTGTCTCTGTGCCTGTATGTCTCTGTGTCTGTATGTGTCTGTCTGTTCCTGTGTCTGTATGTCTGTCTCTGCCTGCATGTCTGTGTCTGTGTGTCTGTGTGTCTGTGTGTCTGTCTCTGTCTCTGTCTCTCTGTGTCTGTCGCTGTCTGTCTCTCTGTCGGTGTGTCTGTCTCTGTGTGTCTGTATGTCTCTATGTCTGTATGTGTCTGTCTGTGTGTCTGTGTGTCTGTGTGTCTGTCTCTTTCTGTCTCTGTCTGTATGTCTGTTTCTGTCTGTGTGTCTTTCTCTGTCTGTATGTCTGTTTCTGTCTGTGTGTCTGTCTCTGTCTGTCTCTGCCTGTCTATCTGTGTGTCTTTCTCTGTCTGTGTGTCTTTCACTGTCTGTCTCTGTCTGACTGTGTGTCTCTGTCTCACTGTCTCTGTGTCTGTGTCTGTCTCTCTGTCGGTGTGTCTGTTTCTGTGTGTCTGTATGTCTCTGTGTCTGTCTCTGTCTGTCTTTGTGTCTGTCTGTCTTTCTAATTTCTGTCTGTCTCTGTCTGTGTGTCTTTCTCTGTCTGTATGTGTCTGTCTGTCTTTGTCTGTCTCTGTCTGTCTTTGCCTGTCTCTGACTGTCTGTCCCGCTTTCTGTCTGTTTGTCTCTCTTTGTCTGTATGTTTCTGTCTGTGTCTGTCTGTCTGTCTCTGTCTATCTCTGTTTGTCTGTCTCTTTCTGTCTGTCTGTCTCTGACTGTCTGTCCCGCTTTCTGTCTATGTCTGTCTGTTTGTCTGTCCGTACTCACTCACTCCCTGGATGAGGAGATATAATCTCATGTTTTGTCCACAGAAACCAACAGGAGAGATCAGAGTCAGAGATTCTCAGTGGTCAGTCTTCCCAGAGTCATCAAACAGACCTGGACTCTATATTCAGTGTATGTGGTCCTGTTATGTACATTTGTTTTTGTCTACCTCAAGTAAAGTTGATCTGTCAATTATTCATTATTGTGTTAATGAGAAAGCATTTCTTCTCTTGCTTAACTTATTTACTTGATTTATTTTAGTTGCTTGAAGAGAAAATGATGACATTTGTGAAGAACGAGCTGAAGATGTTCAAGAGGATTCTTAGTCCAGAACTCCCAGAAGGCTTTGAGAGTCAGAAGCAGGATGAGGAAGTGGTGGATGCTGAAGATGAGAAGCAGGAGAGCAGTGCCAGAGAGGGGGCTCTGAAGATCACACTGCACGTCCTGAGGAAAATGAACCAGAAGGAGCTTGCTGACACACTGGAGAAATGTAAGATCTGTCTGCCACATGTTGAATGATGTTTTATAACATTTAAAAGCTGTGGCTAAAGTCCAGCAAAAGTAGCTGTGTAACTCAATGATATTGTAGCAGCCTTAACACAACACCTTGTGACCTCATCACGTAGCAGAAGGGATGTGTTGTGTTGATTAATTTAGAGAGAGAGAGAGAGAGAGAGAGAACATTAATAATACCATCAATAATACCAATAATAATATAATCAGTCACACCAGTCTGTAATGCATTATGAAAACATATACACATTTATACTGTTGTGTCTTTGGGCACCATTAACGTGAAGACATGTTTATCAAATAACTCCCTGTAATTATTATCACGCGATTAAACTGATTAATCGTTTAACTATAATTAACTAGGAGATCGGGGCACCAAGGACAATATTCAGATTGCAAAGTTATAATTTTCCTAATATAACTTTCCTATATTATAACATTATATATTATATTATATTATATTATAGGCCGATTATCTTCTGGTTTAAATGGTGTATTTTACCTCGCGTCCAGTCTCATTCCAAACGTCGTAAATTGTTGTATCTGCACGAATCCAGCCTTTACTAAAAGTCATCCATACATCAATTGTCTTAAAATCATTTATTTACTAAACTAAGTAATTCACAGAAAGCATACAAACAGTAATTATCATCACAAAGAATTGGTAGAGTAATGTGCCCTAGTGGGCTAAACAGGCATGGCTGGTGTCTTGTTAAATAAAGGGTCATAAAGGGCAGCTGAGGAGGTTTTTGTACATGAACGCTCACTCATTCGGGAACAATCGCAATCAATATATATTTACGCTCAGTGTGTCGTCGGGATCCTTGTTGGAAAGTTTTTGTCCCGCTCTCTCTCTCTCGGTTAGAATGGATCTTTCAAAGCGACATTCATTAATGTCGTTATAGAATGGATTTTTCGTCGGTCTTCGCGTTCAATGATATCATTTCTAGCTGCAGACTATTAATTAATATCAAAGACTTGTTATTATTCTGTCAGTCTCGATAGTCTAAAAGTTTAACCACGTG
Source organism: Salmo salar (assembly GCF_965601325.2). NCBI lineage: Eukaryota > Metazoa > Chordata > Actinopteri > Salmoniformes > Salmonidae > Salmo > Salmo salar. Next base: position 182,829 of record NW_027675420.1, read on the forward strand.
GTATAGTTAACTTTCAGTAGAGGAATTGGATGGTCAAACCTTCGCTCTCTCTTCTGAGGTAAGCTGGTCTCATGAAAGAAAATCAGGGTGGGGGTTTTATACGTGAACATAGAACAGGCTTGTCACATGACGCCTGGTCCTGTCTGTGTCCCTGGGGGGCGTGCCGATGACTGATTTAAGCTTTGAACAGAACTACATTCTATCACATTAACATCAGTACATAGCATCTCAACGTATTCCAAATAGCTTTATCCTTATTAATACATTTTATACAACCATTTAGATGCAAGTCCCATAGCTGAGGCTATTATATAAACAGTTTTATGGTAATACTGTGGTCTCTTCTGAGTATCACACAATTGTACCAAGCTGACCAGTTCGTAGCTGGATTCTTCACCGATCTTTTATACCTTCTCCAGAACATAAATGTCGTTCGGTTCCCCAATTCTGTGAGTTGGAAGAATTTCCTTGTCTCTCAATGAAACCCCTCTCAGTCTCAACTGGGCCTGTTAGGCAGGACATTTCCTTTGGAATTTACGACAGCCTTGACAGGGCCTGGGTAGGGAGAGGTAGGTAGGGGGATGGTGCAAGGGGGAGGGGGTCAACTGTGCTCCCTGTTCCCAGAGTGAGGGCAACGTCATGACAATACATTCAGTTAAGAGAATAAATGATTATAATTTAAAATGTTATAACAGTCCTACAATACTGTAGGCATTAAAACAGACGTAATATTAATATCCTCTGTGCTATTTCTTCATTCAGATGAGCTTGCTGTGATTTGCCAACGTGAACTCAAATCAAATCTAAAGAAGAAGTTTCAATGTGTATTTGAGGGGATCGCTAAACAAGGAAACCCAACACTTCTCAATAAGATCTACACAGAGCTCTACATCACAGAGGGTGGAACAGGACAGGTCAATAATGAACATGAGCTGAGACAGATTGAGACAACAACCAGGAAACAAGCAAGACCAGAGACTGCAATCAAATGTAACGACATCTTCAAACCCTTAACTGGACAAGACAAACGTATCAGAACTGTGCTGACAAAGGGAGTTGCTGGCATTGGAAAAACAGTCTCTGTGCAGAAGTTCATTCTGGACTGGGCTGAAGGAAAAGCAAATCAGGATGTTCAATTTGTGTTTTCATTCCCTTTTCGGGAGCTGAATTTGATGAAAGGGGACAAAAACACGTTGATTGAACTTCTCTATCACTTCTCAATGGAAACCAAACAATCAAGAATCTCCAACTACGACAAGTACAAAGTTCTGTTCATCTTTGATGGTCTGGATGAGTGCCGACTGCCCCTAGACTTCCAGAAGAACAAGATCTGTTGGGACGTCACAGAGTCAACCTCAGTGGATGTTCTGCTGACAAATCTCATCAAGGGAAATCTGCTTCCCTCTGCTCTCCTCTGGATAACTACCCGACCTGCAGCAGCCAATAAGATCCCTTCAGGGTGTGTTGACCAGGTGACAGAGGTACGAGGGTTCAATGACCCACAGAAGGAGGAGTACTTCAGAAAGAGATTCAGTGATGAGGACCTGGCCAGCAGAATCATCTCACACATAAAGACATCAAGGAGCCTCCACATCATGTGCCACATTCCAGTCTTCTGTTGGATTTCTGCAACAGTCCTCGAACACATGCTGAAACATAAGAGAGAAGAGATGCCCAAGACTCTGACTGAGATGTACACACACCTTGTGGTGTTTCATACCAAACAGAAGAATGAAAAGTATCTTGGGAAAGAAGAGACAGATCCACACTGGAATAACGAGAGCATTCTGTCACTGGGAAAACTGGCTTTTCAACAGCTAGTGAAGGGCAATCTGATTTTCTATGAAGAAGACCTGAAAGAGGCTGGCATTGATGTCAATGAAGCCTCAGTGTACTCAGGATTGTGCACACAGCTCTTTAAAGAGGATTGTGGGCTGTACCAGGACAAGGTGTACTGCTTTGTTCATCTGAGCATTCAGGAGTTTCTGGCTGCTGTGTATGTGTTCCTCTCATTCATCAACAACAATGAGAATCTAATGGACAAACCGAAAACAAAAGACGAACCTGAAGTTACTTTCTACAAGAGTGCTGTGGATAAAGCCTTACAAAGTGAGACGGGAAACCTGGACCTTTTCCTCCGCTTCCTTCTGGGCCTCTCACTGGAGTCCAATCAGAAGTACTTACGAGGTCTACTGACAAAGACAAGAAGCAGCTCACAGAGCCATGAAGAAACAGTCAAGTACATCAAGGAGAAGATCAGGGAGAATCCCTCTCCAGAGAGGAGCATCAATCTGTTCCACTGTCTGAATGAACTGAATGACCATTCTCTAGTGGAGGAGATCCAAAGCTTCCTGAGCTCAGGAAGTCTCTCAGAACCCAACCTGTCACCTGCACAGTGGTCAGCTCTGGTCTTTGTGTTGCTGACTTCAGAAAAGGAGCTGGATGTGTTTGACCTGAAGAAATACTCCAGATCAGAGGAAGGTCTTCTGAGGCTGCTGCCAGTGTTCAAAGCCTCCAGTGCATTTCTGTGAGTACATAAAATGACATATAAAAACTAATCATCAGGAAGAAATATTCAGGTTAAAGAAAAATATGCATTATAATATGTGTTTAATATTATATTGAAAACATTGAATAAACGCATTGATTTTCACATTAGTATAACAATATGACCATACAACTCTAGGAGACAGAAGAAGAATCTATATGTTGTTTGGGAGAATTAACCAAATGCATCTGCCATTGTCCTTCTACACTAAATTAACAATGTGTTTGAAGTCATGATCTCTTTGTCAGGCTGTGGAGTCACAGAGGAAGGCTGTGCTTCTCTGGTCTCAGCTCTGAGGTCAAACCCAACACATTATTTGTAAATGGGTAACAGCGTAAACAGAGAAAGCTAAGCGTATCATTTTAATACAACCTGTCTGTCATTGTATTTCTTCTGTGTTTGCAGACTCACTGGCTGTAAACTCACAGACACATCCTGTAAAGTGTTGGCCTCAGTTCTCAGTTCAAACTCCTCACACCTGAGAGAGCTGGACCTGAGTAACAATGACCTGAAGCATTCAGGCGTGAAGCTGCTCTCTGCTGGACTGGGGAATCCCCACTGTAAACTGAAGACTCTGAGGTCAGTATTATCAGATATGAAAGTACTTTATGCATGTAGTTCTCCCATTTGAAAAAGTCGTAATTATTCGGACATATTACTTATAGTGTATTAAAATAGTCATAAGTTTAGCATGTTGTCCCATATTCCATGCCTGCTGTCACGTTTCTCTAAGACAGAACCCAGAAGCAGACCAGGACAAGGTGAGTAAAATGAAGGTGAGTATTTATTGGTAGTCTTGATGTGTAATTTGAGTGAGCCAGGAGACGGAGCGACAGCGGAGGTGAGTTGATGAGAGTAGATGGGTGGATTCAATGACGTCACTGTATCCACCGACGGCCAGGTAAGGGAGTTGAATGTTCCGGGAGGATGACTGTAGACAGAGTAAACGGGGGGGGGAGTAACCAGTAACAAGAACAAAACAACAAGACTAGCTCAGGAAACATGAGGCTGTTCGTTGCTAACGATCCAGCAGGGAATAGATGTCAGCTCAGGGCTTATGAAGAGGTGATGATCAGGACCAGGTGTGCAGAAGGTTGATGAGATGCAGGTGTAGGGTAATCACTAGATCTCCCGCCTAACTTCGTCGCCTAGCAACCAGACAGGGTAATAATATCACTAGATCTCCCGCCTAACTTCGTCGCCTGGCAACCAGATAGGTTTCTGAACGCACCCTTAGACTCCAAACAGAAAACAGTCAGCTCAGGCAGAAACAGACTCAGGAAGTGGGATTCCTGACACCTGCAGTGAGGCTTGTGATTCTACTAACAAAGATCAAACCCCCTCTGTTATTGGTAATGTTGAGAGGTTAGTATGTTTTGTTGTAGCCTCTGTTATTGGTAATGGTGAGAGGTTAGCATGTTTTGTTGTAGCCTCTGTTATTGGTAATGGTGAGAGGTTAACATGTTTTGTTGTAGTCTCTGTTATTGGTAATGGTGAGAGGTTAGCATGTTCTGTTGTATCCTCTGTTATTGGTAATGGTGAGAGGTTAGCATGTTTTGTTGTAGCCTCTGTTATTGGTAATGGTGAGAGGTTAGCATGTTCTGTTGTATCCTCTGTTATTGGTAATGGTGAGAGGTTAGCATGTTTTGTTGTAGTCTCTGTTATTGGTAATGGTGAGAGGTTAGCATGTTTTGTTGTAGCCTCTGTTATTGGTAATGGTGAGTGGTTAGCATGTTTTGTTGTAGCCTCTGTTATTGGTAATGGTGAGAGGTTAGCATGTTTTGTTGTAGTCTCTGTTATTGGTAATGGTGAGAGGTTAGCATGTTTTGTTGTAGTCTCTGTTATTGGTAATGGTGAGAGGTTAGCATGTTTTGTTGTAGTCTCTGTTATTGGTAATGGTGAGAGGTTAGCATGTTTTGTTGTAACCTCTGTTATTGGTAATGGTGAGAGGTTAGCATGTTTTGTTGTAACCTCTGTTATTGGTAATGGTGAGAGGTTAGCATGTTCTGTTGTAGCCTCTGTTAATGGTAATGGTGAGAGGTTAGCATGTTCTGTTGTAGACTCTGTAACTTTCTCTCTCATTATTATTGATGATTCATTCATGATTTGTATTAATCATGTTATCATCAGGATTAATTTAGTGTTTAGAAACATGTTATCTACTCACTTAGACAGAAAATTATCCAGTCATCATCCACCATTTTATTATTGGTGCAAAACACAACCAAAACAAACTGCAAATAAGACCAACTAGTTTACAACCAAACACTAATCTATTGACTACTTTAATACACTATAAATGAATTGGTCAAAATACTTATGACTTCTTCAAATAGGGGGACTAGATACATAAAGTGCTTTCATTTTTAAACGTGAAACAGATATGTATGAAAATATCCTCAAATAAAAGGTGACATTTTATACTGTCACCTCAAATGAAACATTTGATCTCAAATCCAAAATGTTGGAGTTTAGAGCCACATTTAAAATGTTATCTTCACTGTCAAAATAGATATGGTGTGGACTGTATACTCAATACAATCTAAATCTGATAACTCACTGTCTGTCTTTTGACTGATACTGCTTTTAAACTGGTCTGGTCAGTCTACTCAAATATTTGTACTATACATGTTTCTATCTGCAGGCAAAACGTTGATAATTTGTAATTTATAATATGATACATTAATTTCTGAATAGATATGGAAGGTTTCAGGACACTGATATATCTGAATATGTTAAAAAAATATACTGCTACTATTTTCACCACCAAAGAATATCAGTGTGGTTTTAATATGATTTGACTCTTTGCAGGCTGTCAGGCTGTCTAGTCACAGAGGAAGGCTGTGCTTCTCTGGTCTCAGCTCTGGAGTCAAACCCCTCACACCTGAGAGAGCTGGACCTGAGTAACAATGACCTGAAGGATTCAGGAGTGGAGCTGCTCTCTGCTGGACTGGAGGATCCCCACTGTAAACTGGAGACTCTGAGGTCAGTATTCCTGTAGTTGGTCAACAAGTGATAACTGTTCACCAGATCCACATGTGTTTACCAGACACACATAGTCCACACCATATGTGTTTGGACAGTGAAGCTTAAAGTTTTAAATTTGGTGCTATGCTCCAGCATGTATCTTCTCACTTAGACAGAAAACATCCACCATTTTAATATTGTGCAAAACATAACCCAAAACACAACCAAAACAAACTGCAAATGCAACACACGACTTTGAGTCACAAGCTTGATGTAGTTGTTGCATTAAAGGAATATGGGACCAAATACTAAACGTTTGACTATTTTAATACACTATGAGTGATTTGGTCAGAATACTTATGACTTCTTCAAATGGGGGGACTAGATACATAAAGTGCTTTTATTTGTCTAAATGGTGAAACAGATATGAATTAAAATATCCTCAAATAAAAGGTGACATTATATACTGTCACCTCATATGAAACATTTGATCTGAAATCCAAAATGTTAGAGTTTAGAACCACATTTAAATTGTTATCTTCACTGTCAAAATAGATATGGTGTGGACTGTATACTCAATACAATCTAAATCTGATACCTCACTGTCTGTCTTTTGACTGATACTGCTTTTAAACTGGTCTGGTCAGTCTACTCAAATATTTGTATTATACATGTTTCTATCTGCAGGCAAAACTTTGATAATTTGTAATTTATAATATGATACATTAATTTCTGAATAGATATGGAAGGTTTCAGGACACTGATATATCTGAATATGTTGAAAAAATATACTGCTACTATTTTCACCACCAAAGAATATCAGTGTGGTTTTAATATGATTTGACTCTTTGCAGGCTGTCAGGCTGTCTAGTCACAGAGGAAGGCTGTGCTTCTCTGGTCTCAGCTCTGGAGTCAAACCCCTCACACCTGAGAGAGCTGGACCTGAGTAACAATGACCTGAAGGATTCAGGAGTGGAGCTGCTCTCTGCTGGACTGGAGGATCCCCACTGTAAACTGGAGACTCTGAGGTCAGTATTCCTGTAGTTGGTCAACAAGTGATAACTGTTCACCAGATCCACATGTGTTTACCAGACACACATAGTCCACACCATATGTGTTTAGACAGTGAAGCTTAAAGTTTTAAATTTGGTGCTATGCTCCAGCATGTATCTTCTCACTTAGACAGAAAACATCCACCATTTTAATATTGTGCAAAACATAACCCAAAACACAACCAAAACAAACTGCAAATGCAACACACGACTTTGAGTCACAAGCTTGATGTAGTTGTTGCATTAAAGGAATATGGGACCAAATACTAAACGTTTGACTATTTTAATACACTATGAGTGATTTGGTCAGAATACTTATGACTTCTTCAAATGGGGGGACTAGATACATAAAGTGCTTTTATTTGTCTAAATGGTGAAACAGATATGAATTAAAATATCCTCAAATAAAAGGTGACATTATATACTGTCACCTCACATGAAACATTTGATCTGAAATCCAAAATGTTAGAGTTTAGAACCACATTTAAATTGTTATCTTCACTGTCAAAATAGATATGGTGTGGACTGTATACTCAATACAATCTAAATCTGATACCTCACTGTCTGTCTTTTGACTGATACTGCTTTTAAACTGGTCTGGTCAGTCTACTCAAATATTTGTATTATACATGTTTCTATCTGCAGGCAAAACTTTGATAATTTGTCATTTCTAATAATGATACATTAATTTATGAATATATATGGCAGGTTTCAGGAGACTGATGTATCTGAATATGTTAATAAAAATATACTGCTTCTATTTTCACCACCAAAGCATAGCAGTGTGATTTTAATATGATTTGACTCTTTGCAGGCTGTCAGGCTGTGGAGTCACAGAGGAAGGCTGTGCTTCTCTGGTCTCAGCTCTGGAGTCAAACCCCTCACACCTGAGAGAGCTGGACCTGAGTAACAATGACCTGAAGGATTCAGGAGTGAAGCTGCTCTCTGCTGGACTGGGGAATCCCCACTGCAGACTGGAGACTCTGAGGTCAGTATTCCTGTAGTTGGTCAACAAGTGATAACTGTTCACCAGATCCACATGTGTTTACCAGACACACATAGTCCACACCATATATGTTTGGACAGTGAAGCTTACAGTTTTAAATGTGGTGCTATGCTCCAGCATTTTGGATTTGAGATCGAATGTTTCATATTAGGTGACAGTACAGAATGTCACCTTTTATTTAAAGGTATTCATACATATACAGTCGTGGCCAAAAGTTTTGAGAATGACACAAATATTAATTTTCACAAGTCTACTGCTTCAGTGTCTTTAGATATTTTTGTCAGATGTTACTATGGAATACTGAAGTATAATTACAAGCATTTCATAAGTGTCAAAGGCTTTTATTGACAATCACATGAAGTTGAAGCAATGAGTCAATATTTGCAGTGCTGACCCTTCTTTTTCAAGACCTCTGCAATCTGCCCTGGCATGCTGTCAATTAACTTCTGGGCCACATCCTGACTGATGGCAGCCCATTCTTGCATAATCAATGCTTGGAGTTTGTCAGAATTTGTGGGTTTTTGTTTGTCCACCTGCCTCTTGAGGATTGACCACAAGTTCTCAATGGGATTAAGGTCTGGGGAGTTTCCTGGCCATGGACCCAAAATATCGATGTTTTGTTCCCAGAGCCACTTAGTTATCACTTTTGCCTTATGGCAAGGTGCTCCATCATGCTGGAAAAGGCATTGTTCGTCACCAAACTGTTCCTGACTGGTTGGGAGAAGTTGCTCTCGGAGGATGTGTTGGTACCATTCTTTATTCATGGCTGTGTTCTTAGGCAAAATTGTGAGTGAGCCCACTCCCTTGGCTGAGAAGCAACCCCACACATGAATGGTCTCAGGATGCTTTACTGTTGGCATGACACAGGACTGATGGTAGCGCTCACCTTGCCTTCTCCGGACAAGCTTTTTTCCGGATGCCCCAAACAATCGGAAAGGGGATTCATCAGAGAAAATGACTTTACCCCAGTCCTCAGCAATCCAATCCCTGTACCTTTTTCAGAATATCAGTCTGTCCCTGATGTTTTTCCTGGAGAGAAGTGGCTTCTTTGCTGCCCTTCTTGACACCAGGCCATCCTCCGAAAAACTCACACCTGCCTGCTGCCATTCCTGAGCAAGCTCTGTACTGGTGGTGCCCCGATCCCGCAGCTGAATCAACTTTAGGAGACAGTCCTGGCGTTTGCTGGACTTTCTTGGGCGCCCTGAAGCCTTCTTCACAACAATTGAACCGCTCTCCTTGAAGTTCTTGATGATCCAATAAATGGTTGATTTAGGTGCAATCTTACTGGTAGCAATATCCTTGCCTGTGAAGCCCTTTTTGTGCAAAGCAATGATGACGACACGTGTTTCCTTGCAGGTAACCATGGTTGACAGAGGGAGAACAATGATTCCAAGCACCACCCTCCTTTTGAAGCTTCCAGTCTGTTATTCGAACTCAATCAGCATGACAGAGTGATCTCCAGCCTTGTCCTCGTCAACACTCACACCTGTGTTACCGAGAGAATCACTGACATGATGTCAGCTGGTCCTTTTGTGGCAATGTTTTTGGGGGATTCAGTTCATTTGCATGGCAAAGAGGAACTTGGCAATTATTTGCAATTGATCTGATCACTCTTCATAACATTCTCGAGTATACGCAAATTGCCATCATACAAACTGAGGCAGCAGACTTTGTGAAAATTAATATTTGTGTCATTCTCAAAACTTTTGGCCAAGACTGTATTTTTTACCGTTTTAGATATGAAAGCACTTTCGGCATCTAAACTCAGCAAAAAAAGAAACATCCCTTTTTCAGGACCCTGTCTTTCAAAGATAATTCGTAAAAATCAAAATAACTTCACAGATCTTTATTGAAAAGGGTTTAAGCACTGTTTCCCCATGCTTGTTCAATGAACCATAAACAATTAATGAACATGCACCTGTGGAATGGTCCTTAAGACACTAACAGCTTACAGACGGTAGGCAATGAAGGTCACAGTTATGATAACTTAGGACACTAAAGAGGCCTTTCTACTGACTCTGAAAAACACCCAAAGAAAGATGCCTAGAGTCCCTGCTCATCTGTGTGAACGTGCATTAGGCATGCTGCAAGGAGGCATGAGGACTGCAAATGTGGCCAGGGCAATAAATTGCAATGTCCGTACTATGAGACGCCTAAGACAGCGCTACAGGGAGACAGGACGGACAGCTGTTCGTCCTCACAGTGGCAGACCATGTGTAACAACACCTGCGCAGGATCGGTACATCTGAACATCACACCTGCGGGACAGGTACAGGATGGCAACAACTGCCCGAGTTACACCAGGAATGCACAATCCCTCCATCAGTGCTCAGACTGTCCTCAATAGGCTGAGAGAGGCTGGGCTGAGGGCTTGTAGGCCTGTTGTAAGGCAGGTCCTCACCAGACATCACCGGCAACAACGTCGCCTATGGGCACAAACCCACCGTTGCTGGACCAGACAGGACTGTCAAAAAGTGCTCTTCACTGACGAGTCGAGGTTTTGGCTCACCAGGGGTGAGGGTCGGATTCGCGTTTATCGTCGAAGGAATGAGCGTTACACCGAGGCCTGTACTCTGGAGCGGGATTGATTTGGAGGTGGAGGGTCCGTCATGGTCTGGGGCAGTGTGTCACAGCATCATCGGACTGAGCTTGATGTCATTGCAGGCAATCTCAATGCTGTGCGTTACAGGGAAGACATCCTCCTCTCTCATGTGGTACCCTTCCTGCAGGCTCATCCTGACATGACCCTCCAGCATGACAATGCCACCAGCCATACAGCATGTTCTGTGCGTGATTTCCTGCAAGACAGGAATGTCAGTGTTCTGCCATGGCCAGCGAAGAGCCCGAAATCTCAGTCCCATTGAGCACATCTGGGACCTGTTGGATCGGAGGGTGAGGGCTAGGGCCATTCCCCCCAGAAATGTCCAGGAACTTGCAGGTGCCTTGGTGGAAGAGTGGGGTAATCTCACATCAAGAACTGGCAAATCTGGTGCAGTCCATGAGGAAGAGATGCACTGCAGTTCTTGATGCAGCTGGTGGCCACACCAGATACTGACTGTTACTTTTGATTTTGACCCCCCCCCCCTTTGTTCAGGGACACATTATTCCATTTCTGTTAGTCACATGTCTGTGGAACTTGTTCAGTTTATGTCTCAGTTGTTGAATCTTGTTATGTTCATACAAATATTTACACATGTTAAGTTTTCTGAAAATAAACGCAAATGACAGTGAGAGGACGTTTCTTTTATTGCTGAGTTTAGTTCTCCCATTTGAAGAAGTCTTAATTATTTGGACAAATTTATTTAATCATAAGTTTAGTATTTAGTCCCATATTCCATGCCTGCAGTGATTACATCAAGCCTGTGATTCTACTAACTTGTTGAATTCATTTACAGTTTGTCTTGGTTGTGTTTTGGATGATGTTTTTCCTAATAGAAACTGAATGGTGAATAATGTCCTGTCATTTTGGAGTCACTTCACTTGTATTGTCAGTAAGAATAGATGTTTCTGAACACTTCTACATTCATGTGGATGCTACCATGATTATGAATAATCAGGAATTAATTGTGAATAATGAGGAATGAGCCTCTGTTATTGGTGATGGTGAGAGGTTAGCATGTTTTGTTGTAGTCTCTGTTATTGGTAATGGTGAGAGGTTAGCATGTGTTGTTGTAGCCTCTGTTATTGGTAATGGTGAGAGGTTAGCATGTGTTGTTGTAGCCTCTGTTATTGGTAATGGTGAGAGGTTAGCATGTTTTGTTGTAGCCTCTGTTATTGGTAATGGTGAGAGGTTAGCCTGTTTTGTTGTAGCCTCTGTTATTGGTTATGGTGAGAGGTTAGCATGTTTTGTTGTAGCCTCTGTTATTGATAATGGTGAGAGGTTAGCATGTTTTGTTGTAGCCTCTGTTATTGGTAATGGTGAGAGGTTAGCATGTTTTGTTGTAGTCTCTGTTATTGGTAATGGTGAGAGGTTAGCATGTTTTGTTGTAGTCTCTGTTATTGGTAATGGTGAGAGGTTAGCATGTTTTGTTGTAGCTTCTGTAACTTTCTCACTATTATTCATGATTCATTCATGATTTCTCTTAATCATGGCATCATCAGGATGCTTTTAGTAGTGTTTAGAAACATGTTATCTACTCACTTATAAATAAAATGACTCCAGTCACCATCTGTAATGAACACGATGGGAGACAGAGAGCTGGTTTCAAGTGCAGGGCTCAGCAGGTGTTTATTGTAAAGGACCACAGGTCCAGGGGCAGGCAGAAGATCAAAAAGGGTCCAAAAATGCAACAGGCAGGGAAAAGGCCGTGGTCCGGGAGATCAGGCAATAGGTTGATAACAGGAAATCCTATAGGCTAAGGTACAGGCAGGGAATAGGTTGATAACAGGAAATCCAATAGGCTAAGGTACAGGCAGGGAATAGGTTGATAACAGGAAATCCAATGGGCTAAGGTACAGGCAGGGAATAGGTTGATAACAGGAAATCCAATGGGCTAAGGTACAGGCAGGGAATAGGTTGATAACAGGAAATCCAATGGGCTAAGGTACAGGCAGGGAATAGGTTGATAACAGGAAATCCAATGGGCTAAGGTACAGGCAGGGAATAGGTTGATAACAGGAAATCCAATGGGCTAAGGTACAGGCAGGGAATAGGTTGATAACAGGAAATCCAATGGGCTAAGGTACAGGCAGGGAATAGGCAAAAGGCGTCGTTAGGGAGGCAGGGAGGCAGGCAAAAACTATCATACACGGGAGGAGTAAATTAAAGGAAACTCAGCGCTCCGAATAGCCGTGTGTCGCAAATCAAACATTACATCACAATGATGGGGGTGCAAAGAACTGAACTAAATAGAGTTTGATAATGACATACAGGTGTGTGAACAGGTGATCAGAATTCAGGTGACTGGGATCTGGAGAGTGAGCTGCGTTCAGGGGGATCTACGTGTTTGAGAGTGTGAGCTGGAAGCAGACGTTACACCATCCACCATTTTAATATTGGGCAAAACACAACCCAAAACACAACCAAAACAAACTGAAAAATCAATCAACGAGTTTGAGTCACAAGCTTGATGTAGTCGCTGCGTTCAAGGAATATCGGATCAAATACTCAACTTGTGACTACTTTAAGCCACTATGAGTGAATTGGTCAGAAAACATATGACTTCTTTAAATAGGGGGACTAGATACATAAAGTGCTTTCATTTTTCTAAATAATGAAACAGATATGTATGAAAATATCCTCAAATAAAAGGTGACATTATATACTGTCACCTCATATGAAACATTTGATCTGAAATCCAAAATGTTAGAGTTTAGAACCACATTTAAATTGTTATCTTCACTGTCAAAATAGATATGGTGAGGACTGTATACTCAATACAATCTAAATCTGATACCTCACTGTCTGTCTTTTGACTGATACTGCTTTTAAACTGGTCTGGTCAGTCTACTCAAATATTTGTACTATATATGTTTCTATCTGCAGGTAACACATTGATAATTTGTAATTTATAATATGATACATTCATTTCTGAATAGATATGGAAGGTTTCATGACTGATATATCTGAATATGTTGAAGAAATATACTGCCACTATTTTCACCACCAAAGAATATCAGTGTGGTTTTAATATGATTTGACTCTTTGCAGGCTGTCAGGCTGTCTAGTCACAGAGGAAGGCTGTGCTTCTCTGGTCTCAGCTCTGAGGTCAAACCCCTCACACCTGAGAGAGCTGGACCTGAGCTACAATCACCCAGGAGACTCAGGAGTCAGACTGCTCTCTGCTGGACTGGAGGATCCACACTGCAGACTGGAGAAACTCAAGTATGTGGAGGGTTTATGTCAATGTTCATATCAGACATGTTTGACTTTTCAGGCTAGTTAATACAAACATTCTGACCACCACTTGGACAAAGCTATATGCTGTGTGTGTGTGTGTGTGTGTGTGTGTGTGTGTGTGTGTGTGTGTGTGTGTGTGTGTGTGAGAGTTCAGGTGTATCCCTCAATGACTGTCTGTTCTTCTGCTTACCGCTACAGTGTGGAACATGGTGGAGAGAACAGAATGAAACCTGGACTTAGAAAATGTGAGTGTTGACTGCTGTGAAGAATATGACTAAGAATAAGTCTTAATTCAAGTTAAGTCAAAGACCACCATCATTACTGACTTGGTCATATTAAATATCAGCTGTAGTTCTACAGAAGCAGAAATCAGGGACACCAACGTTTACAAAGAGTTGATGTGTGTGTGTGTGTGTGTAATTAATGTGAATAAGTGTGTTTTATATTACCATACAGTATAACATATGATCATTCAACAAGTCTCAAGTTACCTTAACTTCTCCTTTTGATACCTAGAAACATCTACATTAAATGAATTAGTGAAAAGTGAGTTAACATTCTAATGTGAATGATGATGATTTCTAATAATGTGTCTGGTTTCATCCATCAGATGTCTGTGATCTCACACTGGACCTAAACACAGTAAACAGACACCTCTCTCTGTCTGAGGAGAACAGAAAGGTGACATGTAGGAGAGAGGAGCAGCCGTATCCTGATCACCCAGAGAGATTTGAGGACTGGAGACAGGTGCTGTGTAGAGAGGGTCTGACTGGGCGCTGTTACTGGGAGGTAGAGTGGAGTGGGATAATGGGGGCTGGTATAGGAGTGACATATAAAGGAATCAGCAGGAGAGGAGGGGTTGATGACTGTGGTCTTGGATACAATGACAAGTCCTGGAGTCTGTTCTGCTCTGACGACAGTTACTCTGCCAGGCATAATAATAACTCCACTACCATAGACGTCCCCTCCTCCAGCTCCCACAGAATAGGAGTGTATCTGGACTGGTCAGCCGGCACTCTGTCCTTCTATAGAGCCTCCTCTGACACACTGACCCACCTGATCACATTCACCTCCACATTCACTGAGCCCCTCTATCCAGGGTTTAGGATTTGGGACTCATTGTCCCTGTAAATAATAACACTCTCACACACACACACTGGACACATACACACACTGGACACATACACACACTGGACACATACACACACTGGACACACACACACACTGGACACACACACACACTGGACACACACACACACTGGACACACACACACACTGAACACACACATACACACACTGGACACACTCACACTCACACACACTCTCACACACACTCACTCACACACTCACACACTCACACACTCTCACACACACTCACACACACTCACACACACTCACTCACTCACTCACACACTCACTCACTCACACACTCACACACACTGGACACATACACACACTGGACACATACACACACTGGACACATACACACACTGGACACATACACACACTGGACACACACACACACTGGACACACACACACACTGGACACATACACACACTGGACACACACACATACACACACACACACACACACACACACTGGACACACACACACACACACTGGACACACACACACACTGGACACACACTCTGGACACAGACACACACACACACTCTGGACACACACACACACACACACACACACACACACACACACACACACACACACACACTGGAAACACACACACACACACTCACTGGACACACACACACACACACTGAACACACACACTGAACACACACACACACACTGGACACACACACACTGGACACAGACACACACACTCTGGACACACACACACACACACACACTCACTGGACACACACACACACACTCACTGGACACACACACACACACAAACACACTCACTGGACACACACACACACTCACTGGACACACACACACACACTGAACACACACACACACACTGAACACACACACACACTGGACACACACACACACACACACTGAACACACACACACACACACACTGAACACACACACACACACACACACTGGACACACACACACACACACACACACAAACGGGACACACACACACACACTGAACACACACACTGAACACACACACACACACACTGGACACACACACACTGGACACACACACACTGGACACAGACACACACACTAGACACACACACACACACTCTGGACACACACACCCACACACACTGGACACAGACACACACACTAGACACACACACACACACACACTCTGGACACACACACCCACACACTCTGGACACACACACACACACACACACTGAACACACACACACACTGGACACACACACACACACACTGGAAACACACACACACTGGACACACACACACACTGGACACACACTCTGGACACAGACACACATACACACACTCTGGACACACACACACACACTCTGGACACACACACACACACTCTGGACACACACACACACACTCTGGACACACACACACACACACTCTCACACACACTGGACACATACACACACTGGACACATACACACACTGGACACATACACACACTGGACACACACACACACTGGACACATACACACACTGGACACACACACACACTGGACACACACACACACTGGACACACACACACACTGAACACACACATACACACACTGGACACACTCACACTCACACACACTCTCACACACACTCACTCACACACTCACACACTCACACACTCACACACTCTCACACACACTCACACACACTCACACACACTCACTCACTCACTCACACACTCACTCACTCACACACTCACACACACTGGACACATACACACACTGGACACATACACACACTGGACACATACACACACTGGACACACACACACACTGGACACACACACACACTGGACACATACACACACTGGACACACACACATACACACACACACACACACACACACACTGGACACACACACACACACACTGGACACACACACACACTGGACACACACTCTGGACACAGACACACACACACACTCTGGACACACACACACACACACACACACACACACACACACACTGGAAACACACACACACACACTCACTGGACACACACACACACACACTGAACACACACACTGAACACACACACACACACTGGACACACACACACTGGACACAGACACACACACTCTGGACACACACACACACACACACACACTCACTGGACACACACACACACACTCACTGGACACACACACACACACAAACACACTCACTGGACACACACACACACTCACTGGACACACACACACACACTGAACACACACACACACACTGAACACACACACACACTGGACACACACACACACACACACTGAACACACACACACACACACACTGAACACACACACACACACACACGCTGGACACACACACACACACACACACAAACTGGACACACACACACACACTGAACACACACACTGAACACACACACACACACACTGGACACACACACACTGGACACACACACACTGGACACAGACACACACACTAGACACACACACACACACACACTCTGGACACACACACCCACACACACTGGACACAGACACACACACTAGACACACACACACACACACACTCTGGACACACACACCCACACACTCTGGACACACACACACACACACACACTGAACACACACACACACTGGACACACACACACACACACTGGAAACACACACACACTGGACACACACACACACTGGACACACACTCTGGACACAGACACACATACACACACTCTGGACACACACACACACACTCTGGACACACACACACACACTCTGGACACACACACACACACTCTGGACACACACACACACTCTGGACACACACACACACACACTCTGGACACACACACACACTCACTGGAAACACACACACACACTCACTGGAAACACACACACACACTCACTGGACACACACACACACACACACTCACTGAACACACACACACACTGGACACACACACACTGGACACAGACACACACTCTGGACACACACACACACACACACTCACTGGACACACACACACACACACACACACACACTCACTCACTGGACACACACACACACACACACTCACTGGACACACACACACTCACTGGACACACACACACACACTCACTGGACACACACACACACTCACTGGACACACACACACTGAACACACACACACTGAACACACACACACACACACACACACACACACACACACACACTGGACACACACACACACACACACTGGACACACACACACACACACACACACTGGACACACACACACACACACACACACTGGACACACACACACACACACACACACACACACACACTGGGCACATACTCTCACACACACACACACACACACTGGACACACACACACACACACACACACACACACACACACACACACTGGGCACATACTCTCACACACACACACACACACACACACACACACACACACACACACACACACACACACACACACACACACACACACACACTGAAACACACACACACACACACTCACTGGACACACACACACACTGAACACACACACACACTGGACACACACACACACACTGGAAACACACACACACTGGACACACACTCTGGACACAGACACACACACACACTCTGGACACACACACACACACACACACACACACACACACACACACACTCACTGGAAACACACACACACACACTCACTGGAAACACACACACACACACTCACTGGACACACACACACACACTGAAACACACACACACACACACTCACTGGACACACACACACACTGAACACACACACACACTGGACACACACACACACACTGGAAACACACACACACTGGACACACACTCTGGACACACACACACACTCTGGACACACACACACACACACACACACTCACTGGAAACACACACACACACACTCACTGGACACACACACAAACACACACACACACACACACTCACTGGACACACACACACACTCACTGGACACACACACACACACTGAACACACACACACACACTGAACACACACACACACTGAACACACACACACACACTGAACACACACACACACTGGACACACACACACACACACACACACACACACACACTGGACACACACACACACTGGACACACACAAACTGGACACACACACACACTCTGGACACACACACCCACACACACTGGACACAGACACACACTCTGGACACACACACACACACACACACACTCTGGACACACACACCCACACACTCTGGACACACACACACACACACACACACACACACACTGAACACACACACACACTGGACACACACACACACACACTGGAAACACACACACACTGGACACACACACACACTGGACACACACTCTGGACACAGACACACATACACACACTCTGGACACACACACACACACTCTGGACACACACGCACACTCTGGACACACACTCACACTCACTGGAAACACACACACACACTCACTGGACACACACACACACACACTCACTGAACACACACACACACACACTCACTGAACACACACACACACTGGACACACACACACTGGACACAGACACACACTCTGGACACACACACACACACACTCACTGGACACACACACACACACACTCACTGGACACACACACACACTCACTGGACACACACACACACACACACACACACACTCACTCACTGGACACACACACACACACACACTCACTGGACACACACACACTCACTGGACACACACACACTCACTGGACACACACACACACACTCACTGGACACACACACGCACACACTCACTGGACACACACACGCACACACACACACTGGACACACACACGCACACACACACACTGAACACACACACGCACACACTGAACACACACACACACACACACACACACACACACACACACACTGAACACACACACACACACACTGAACACACACACACACACACACACACACACACACACACACACACTGGACACACACACACTGGACACAGACACACACACTAGACACACACCCACACACTCTGGACACACACAAACACACTCACTGGACACACACACACACACACACACACACACACTCACTGGACACACACACACACACACACACACACACACACACACACACACTCACACACTCACTCACTCACTCACTCACTCACTCACTCACTCACTCACTCACTCACTCACTCACTCACTCACTCACTCACTCACTCACTGGACACACACACACACTCACTCACTCACTGGACACACACACACACACACTCACTCACTGGACACACACACACACACTCACTGGACACACACACACGCACACACACACACACACTGAACACACACACACTGAACACACACACACACACACTGAACACACACACACACACACTGGACACACACACACTGGACACACACACACTGGACACACACACACTGGACACACACACACTGGACACACACACACTGGACACAGACACACACACGCTGGCCACTCAAACTGGACAAACACACATACACACAAACACTGGGCAAACACACTGGACACACACACACACAAACACACACACTGGACACACACACACTGGACACACACACACACTCACAGGACACACACACACTCACAGGACACACACACACACACACTCACTGGACACACACACACACAGACACACTGGATACACACACACACACACACACACAGACACACACACAAACTCTGGATACACACACACACACACACACACACACTGGATACACACACACACTGGATACACACACACACACACACACACACACACACACACACACTGGATACACACACACACTGGATACACACACACACACACACACACACACACACACACACACACACACACACACACACACACTGGATACACACACACTGGATACACACACACTGGATACACACACACACACACACTGGATACACACACACTGGATACACACACACACACACACTGGATACACACACACACACACACACACACACACTGGATACACACACACACACACACACACACACACTGGATACACACACATACACACTGGATACACACACACACATACACACACACACACTGGATACACACACACACATACACACACACACACTGGATACACACACACACACTGGATACACACACACACACACACACTGGATACACACACACACACACACACACACACTGGATACACACACACACACAGGATACACACACACACACACTGGACACACACACACACACACTGGACACACACTGGATACACACACATACACACACACACACACACACACACACTGGACACTGGACACTCACACGTGTTAAATCAGTTTCTGGACCACCGGTTCTAGAACAGCTTCTATCCCAGTTCTATCTGCCTGTTAAATCAGTTTCTGGACCACAGGTTCTAGAACAGTTTCTATCCCAGTTCTATCTGCCTGTTAAATCAGTTTCTGGACCACAGGTTCTAGAACAGCTTCTATCCCAGTTCTATCTGCCTGTTAAATCAGTTTCTGGACCACAGGTTCTAGAACAGCTTCTATCCCAGTTCTATCTGCCTGTTAAATCAGGTTCTGGACCACCGGTTCTAGAACAGCTTCTATCCCAGTTCTATCTGCCTGTTAAATCAGTTTCTGGACCACAGGTTCTAGAACAGCTTCTATCCCAGTTCTATCTGCCTGTTAAATCAGTTTCTGGACCACAGGTTCTAGAACAGCTTCTATCCCAGTTCTATCTGCCTGTTAAATCAGTTTCTGGACCACAGGTTCTAGAACAGCTTCTATCCCAGTTCTATCTGCCTGTTAAATCAGTTTCTGGACCACAGGTTCTAGAACAGCTTCTATCCCAGTTCTATCTGCCTGTTAAATCAGTTTCTGGACCACAGGTTCTAGAACAGCTTCTATCCCAGTTCTATCTGCCTGTTAAATCAGTTTCTGGACCACAGGTTCTAGAACAGCTTCTATCCCAGTTCTATCTGCCTGTTAAATCAGTTTCTGGACCACAGGTTCTAGAACAGCTTCTATCCCAGTTCTATCTGCCTGTTAAATCAGTTTCTGGACCACAGGTTCTAGAACAGCTTCTATCCCAGTTCTATCTGCCTGTTAAATCAGTTTCTGGACCACAGGTTCTAGAACAGCTTCTATCCCAGTTCTATCTGCCTGTTAAATCAGTTTCTGGACCACAGGTTCTAGAACAGCTTCTATCCCAGTTCTATCTGCCTGTTAAATCAGTTTCTGGACCACAGGTTCTAGAACAGCTTCTATCCCAGTTCTATCTGCCTGTTAAATCAGTTTCTGGACCACAGGTTCTAGAACAGCTTCTATCCCAGTTCTATCTGCCTGTTAAATCAGTTTCTGGACCACAGGTTCTAGAACAGCTTCTATCCCAGTTCTATCTGCCTGTTAAATCAGTTTCTGGACCACAGGTTCTAGAACAGCTTCTATCCCAGTTCTATCTGCCTGTTAAATCAGTTTCTGGACCACAGGTTCTAGAACAGCTTCTATCCCAGTTCTATCTGCCTGTTAAATCAGTTTCTGGACCACAGGTTCTAGAACAGCTTCTATCCCAGTTCTATCTGCCTGTTAAATCATCAACCTAAACTGTTGTCATCAGACTATTACAACATGACTGAACCTTTTGGGTTCCTTTTCTGATCTTTTACCACTTTGCATTTTTTATGATATATTTTACTGTTTGTGTTTGTACCACAGGAGGTTGGTGGGACCTTATTTAGGGAGGACAGGCTTGTAATGGCTGGAGTGGAATAAGTGGAATGGTATCAAACACGTTTCCATGTGTTCCATTTCATTCACTCTGTTCCAGACATTATTATGAGCCGTCCTCCCCTCAGCAGCCTCCTCTGGTATGTACTGTCCTGTATGTGAGAGAGCTCCAACAAGGAATTACAATGTATGTATTACTTTTAATACCTGCAAATGGCAAATAAACTACTGGAACTCCTTATGAATGTCTGCAGCCGACAAGAGGTGAAAATATTACCGGAATATTCTGCAAAATGTTGATGAAGACGTCACTCAATCCACCCAAAATAACATGCAGTCTTTCCACAAGACTCCCATGAAGTTATAGTGTGACGTTATGAGTCGACGTTAAAGTAACATTCTCACAACATACTGCACTTATTTTATCCTGTTTTAGATGTATCCTCTGTTTAAACATTTAAACTCTTACAATAACAACGTTAAAATACCAATGTGATAATTTCTTGTCTTTTATGTTGGAAAAACAAATTGTACAATTATATGTGGACATACGCTCCATAGTTGTACAAGTATACATGAATATATTGTACTTTTCATAATAAACATACTTGAAACAAGAAAAAGCATGTTAATTGTGAAAACAATTTCGTTATTGATTTTTACATTGCTTCTCCCTGTCTCATGTTGACGTTTGTCATGAATCTTGACCTGGAGGCAGACCTGTGCGATTTCCTCTAGATATGTCAGCTGCAAAGTCAGAATTGGCTGTTGAAAATAATGTTGTTTTATGGTCTTAATTTAAGGGAAGGATTAGCAGTGTGGTTAGGGTTGAGATTAGGATTAAAATGTGATTGTATTACTTTGTGCCTGTGCCAGCTAGGGGATACTTTGCTGAACTGCCTCCAGGGCAAGATTCATGACAATAAATGCCAACCTGCCTCCAGGGCAAGATTCATGACAATAAATGCCAACTTGCCTCCAGAACAAGATTCATGACAATAAATGCCAACCTGCCTCCAGGACAAGATTCATGACCATAAATGCCAACCTGCCTCCAGGGCAAGATTCATGACAATAAATGCCAACCTGCCTCCCAGTCGTCCCCTCCTTATCTTTACAAGGCTGCAGAACATGCAAGCTAGTGATGTGGGGGTTCTCTCATAACCCTCAGTCCCCAGGTGGGTAGATGGCAGGTTGAATAAAGAGAAGCTAGTGATGTGGGGGTTCTCTCATAACCCTCAGTCCCCAGGTGGGTAGATGGCAGGTTGAATAAAGAGAAGCTAGTGATGTGGGGGTTCTCTCATAACCCTCAGTCCCCAGGTGGGTAGATGGCAGGTTGAATAAATAGAAAACAATAGGCTACATAAAACAATCCATAAATGTATAATTATGTAATTTACACAAAACATTAAGGACACTTTTCTTTCCATGACAAACTGACCAGGCGTAACTCAATATTAGGAAGGTATCCTTAATATTTTGTCCACTCAGTGGCTCTGACCCTTTACGTAACAGTCAATCCTCTTTGCCAGGAACCTTCTGTAATGGTTGCTGTCGGATAAAGCGGACCAAGACGCAGCGGGGAAATGTGCACTAATCTTCTTTTTTTATTTAATTGGCAAAGAAGGTGAACCAAAAATAAACACATACACCAAAAAGACACAACGACGACGAATTAGTCTGGTAAGGCACAAGGCACACAGAACAATCTCCCACAAAACACAAACATAACACATACCAATATATAGGACTCTCAATCAAAGGCAACTACAAACACCTGCCTCCAATTGAGAGTCCAACACCCAAATACCTAACATAGAAATACTAAACTAGAGAGAACATAGAAATACAAAAAACATAGAACATAACCCAAAACCCGGAAATAATAAATCAAACACCCTTCTAAGCAAACCACCACCCCGAACCACATAAAACAAATACCCTCTGCCACGTCCTGACCAAAATACAAACACAAATAACCCTTATACTGGTCAGGACGTGACACCTTCTTTAAATGTTCCCAAATGCTTCCACACTGATGCTCTCTCACAGCTGCTCCAGGGCCTCTTGGGTTGAGGAGTCATTCTCTTCTAACCTGATCACAGCTGCTCCAGGGCCTCTTGGATTGAGGAGTCATTCTCTTCTAACCTGATCACAGCTGCTCCAGGGCCTCTTGGGTTGAGGAGTCATTCTCTTCTAACCTGATAACAGCTGCTCCAGGGACTCTTGGGTTGAGGAGTCATTCTCTTCTAACCTGATCACAGCTGCTCCAGGGCCTCTTGGGTTGAGGAGTCATTCTCTTCTAACCTGATCACAGCTGCTCCAGGGCCTCTTGGGTTGAGGAGTCATTCTCTTCTAACCTGATCACAGCTGCTCCAGGGCCTCTTGGGTTGAGGAGTCATTCTCTTCTAACCTGATCACAAACAAAGACAAGATTCAAACAAATAAACATGATGGTCCAACATAATAGGGGGGGGGGGGGGGTAGAGGGAAGGTAGAGGAGAGGAGGGGGGTAGAGGGAAGGTAGGGGAGAGGAGGAGGGTATAGGGAAGGTAGGGGAGAGGAGGGGGGTATAGGGAAGGTAGGGGAGAGGAGGGGGTATAGGGAAGGTAGGGGAGAGGAGGGGGTATAGGGAAGGTAGGGGAGAGGAGGGGGTATAGGGAAGGTAGGGGAGAGGAGGGGGTATAGGGAAGGTAGGGGAGAGGAGGGGGGTATAGGGAAGGTAGAGGAGAGGAGGGGGTATAGGGAAGGTAGGGGAGAGGAGGGGGGTATAGGGAAGGTAGGGGAGAGGAGGGGGGTAGAGGGAAGGTAGGGGAGAGGAGGGGGGTATAGGGAAGGTAGGGGAGAGGAGGGGGTATAGGGAAGGTAGGGGAGAGGAGGGGGTATAGGGAAGGTAGGGGAGAGGAGGGGGTATAGGGAAGGTAGGGGAGAGGAGGGGGGTATAGGGAAGGTAGGGAGAGGTGGGGGCATAGGGAAGGTAGGGGAGAGGAGGGGGGTATAGGGAAGGTAGGGGAGAGGAGGGGGTATAGGGAAGGTAGGGGAGAGGAGGGGGGTTTAGGGAAGGTAGGGGAGAGGAGGGGGTATAGGGAAGGTAGGGGAGAGGAGGGGGGTTTAGGGAAGGTAGGGGAGAGGAGGGGGTATAGGGAAGGTAGGGGAGAGGAGGGGGTATAGGGAAGGTAGGGGAGAGGAGGGGGGTATAGGGAAGGTAGGGGAGAGGAGGGGGGTATAGGGAAGGTAGGGGAGAGGAGGGGGTATAGGGAAGGTAGGGGAGAGGAGGGGGGTATAGGGAAGGTAGGGGAGAGGAGGGGGTATAGGGAAGGTAGGGGAGAGGAGGCGGGTTTAGGGAAGGTAGGGGAGAGGAGGGGGTATAGGGAAGGTAGGGGAGAGGAGGGGGTATAGGGAAGGTAGGGGAGAGGAGGGGGTATAGGGAAGGTAGGGGGGTATAGGGAAGGTAGGGGAGAGGAGGGGGTATAGGGAAGGTAGGGGAGAGGAGGGGGGTATAGGGAAGGTAGGGGAGAGGAAGGGGGTATAGGGAAGGTAGGGGAGAGGAGGGGGGTATAGGGAAGGTAGGGGAGAGGAGGGGGTATCGGGATTAGGGTTAGGGTTAGGGTTAGGGGTTAGGGTTAGGGTTAGGGTTAGGGTTAGGGGAGAGGAGGGGGTATAGGGAAGGTAGGGGAGAGGAGGGGGGTATAGGGAAGGTAGGGGAGAGGAGGGGGGTATAGGGAAGGTAGGGGAGAGGAGGGGGGTATAGGGAAGGTAGGGGAGAGGAGGGGGGTATAGGGAAGGTAGGGGGAGGTGGGGGGTATAGGGAAGTTAGGGGAGAGGAGGGGGGTATAGGGAAGGTATGGGAGAGGAGGGGGTTATAGGGAAGGTAGGGGAGAGGAGGGGGGTATAGGGAAGGTAGGGGAGAGGAGGGGGTATAGGGAAGGTAGGGGAGAGGGGGGGTATAGGGAAGGTATGGGAGAGGAGGGGGGGATAGGGAAGGTAGGGGAGAGGAGGGGGCATAGGGAAGGTAGGTGAGAGGAGGGGGTATAGGGAAGGTAGGAGAGAGGAGGGGGGGTATAGGGAAGGTAGGGGAGAGGAGGGGGTATAGGGAAGGTAGGAGAGGAGGGGGTATAGGGAAGGTAGGGGAGAGGAGGGGGTATAGGGAAGGTTGGGGAGAGGAGGGGGGGTATAGGGAAGGTAGGGGAGAGGAGTGGGGGCATAGGGAAGGTAGGGGAGAGGAGGGGGGACTTCCTCCATGTCAGGTAAGCAGCCTCCAAGTCTACCCTCACCAACTGACCAGACTGAGTGTGTTCTGAACATCCCTCTCTGTCCTCTGATGTTGCGTCCAAGTCTTCTTTGGTCTTTCTGGTGTCTCTGTCTTGACTCTTTAGTGAGTTTTTTCAGTTCTTTCCCAGGCTGCCTGAAAAACACAAAAAGATGGCAACTACATAAGAGTTATAAACTATCAAAATAAAGAGAATCCCACACTCCATATATAAACTCCCAGTAATTTATTGGGTATTTACCAACGTTTCAGCATCACTGTGACTTCTTCAGGGTGATGTCATCAATACTTCAACCAGGTTATGTAGACAAACAGTGCAATTAGTGCAACCAATGACAATAGAGAGGGGTGTGTCATAATGATTAAGTTAATTACAATGAATTTATGAAACTGTTAACCTGTTGGGGATAGGGGGCAGTATTGACACGGCTGGATAAAAAACGTACCCGATTTAATCTGGTTACCACTCCTACCAGTAACTAGAATATGCATATACTTATTACATATGGATAGAAAACACCCTAAAGTTTCTAAAACTGTTTGAATGGTGTCTGTGAGTATAACAAAACTCATTTGGCAGGCAAAAATGTGAGAAGGTTTCATTCAGGAAGTGGCCTGTCTGACAAGGTGTCGTTCTTCTTGTCTCTGTTTATTGAAGAGTGAGGATCTTAGCTGTCCCGTGACACTTCCTACGGCTGCCATAGGGTCTCAGAAGGCGGTAAAAAGCTGAATCGTGGCTTTGCAGGCTCTGGCTGAAAAAAAGTAGCGCGTTTGGGTAGTGGCTGGTTACAGTACTGTGAGACTCAGGCTCGTGCCCGCGTCGACCGAAAGCTTTGTTTACTTTCCTCAGTTTAGCTAAATGGACATTCCCGGTCAGAATATTATCGCTTTTCTACGAGAAAAATGGCATAAAAATGGATTTTAAACAGCGGTTGACATGCTTCGAAGTACGGTAATGGAATATTTAGATTTTTTTTGTCACGGATTGCGCCATGCGCCCGACCCTTCTTTACCATTTCGGATAGTGTCTGGAACGCACGAACAAAACGCCGCTATTCGGATATAACGATGGATTATTTTGGACCAAACCAACATTTGTTATTGAAGTAGCAGTCCTGGGAGTGCATTCTGACGAAGACAACAAAAGGTAATCAAACTTTTATAATAGTAAATATGATTATGGTGAGTTCTAAACTTGCCGGGTGTCTAAATAGCTAGCCCGTGATGCCTGGGCTATGTACTTAGAATATTGCAAAATATGCTTTCACCAAAAAGCTATTTTAAAATCGGACATATCGAGTGCATAGAGGAGGTCTGTATCTATAATTCTTAAAATAATTGTTATGCTTTTTGTGAACGTTTATCGTGAGTAATTTAGTAAAATGTTAGCGAATTCCCCGGAAGTTTGCGGGGGGTATGCTAGTTCTGAACGTCACATGCTAATGTAAAAAGCTGGTTTTTGATATAAATATGAACTTGATTGAACAAAACATGCATGTATTGTATAACATAATGTCCTAGGGTTGTCATCTGATGAATATCATCAAAGGTGAGTGCTGCATTTAGCTGTCTTCTGGGTTTTGGTGACATTATATGCTAGCTTGAAAAATGGGTGTCTGATTATTTCTGGCTTGGTACTCTGCTGACATAATCTAATGTTTTGCTTTCGTTGTAAAGCCTTTTTGAAATCGGACAGTGTGGTTAGATTAACGAGAGTCTTGTCTTTAAATAGCTGTAAAATAGTCATATGTTTGAGAAATTGAAGTAATAGGATTTTTAAGGTTTTGAAAATCGCGCCACAGGCTTCAAGTGGCTGTTACGTAGGTGGGACGAATTCGTCCCGCCTAGCCCATAGAGGTTAAAATAGCTTTTCGGTGAAAGCACATTTGCAATATTCTCAGTAGATAGCCCGGCATCACAGGGCTAGCTATTTAGACACCCAGCAAGTTTAGCCTTCACCAAAATCAGATTTACTATTACAAAAGTTTGATTACCTTTGTTGTCTTCGTCAGAATGCACTCCCAGGACTGCTACTTCAATAACAAATGTTGGTTTTGTCCAAAATAATCCATCGTTATATCCAAATAGCGGCGTTCGTGCGTTCCAGACACTATCCGAAATGGTAAATCAGGGTTACGAGCATGGCGCAATTCGTGACAAAAAAATTCTAAATATTCCATTACCGTACTTCGAAGCATGTCAACCGCTGTTTAAAATCCATTTCTATGCCATTTTTCTCGTAAAAAAGCGATAATATTCCGACCGGGAATCTCCGTTTAGGTAAGATCTTTCGTCTGAACTATCCTCACCGGTCCTTGGCTCTGGATGACTACACGGGTAATGTCCGTTTTATCAGGGGTACTACTGGTATTCTGGCTGGCGGTAGAACTATCTCCTGTCCTAACCTCTACTACTCGGAATGGTACCGCAGTGTCGACAATGGTCTGGTCAAGGCCAACATACCATAACCCTAAATCCTCTTTCTTTATGCTTTTAATGGTCATTCCTATCTTCAAGCAATACTTCCCTTGCTCTGGATTGCAGTCAAAAACCCTGGCCTTCACTATACTCCATCTGTTTCTATATTGGGTGTGTGGATTGACATAGCCTTCTCTCTCTGTGTGAGCTATGACCCGATTCCATGAGTTACACCGGGATCTACACAGATATCTTCCCCATGAAGTCTGAGTCCTAGACTGCCAGGAGGTTAGGGACCCCATTTGGTCTGCATAGAACTCTATTGAGACATCCTTCCCTAACTCTACTCTCACTTCCTTTTTATCCAGATCGAGTGACCTTTTGTACCTGGGCCATAAAAACTCCTCATCTTCCACACTATGGGTCAAGTTACCACTTTCTTACTTCTCGAGTGGTTCATGGTGTATTAGGAATATGGCTCCCACAATCAGACAGCTCAGACTGACCAGTACCCCTGTAAAGCCCCACCCCCTCCCGGAGAATATATCACTGGCTAGAGGCCAACCCACACTTTCACTTCTATGAACGCACACAGTGAGGATCGGGCGGGTTAGGGAATCTTTGTTAGAGAGGTAACCCCTGAACCTTATTGGTATTCGGTTCTTCTCCTAACTCTGTGATTGTTCGACAGTATCAGTGTGTCTTACCCTCCCGCAATGTGTGATATGAACCCAGGTAGCTCTTTCAGCTATTCTCACCGCGAAGGCTATTACCAGGAACACTTGGTATGGGCCCTCACACCGTGGCTGCTTCCAGTTCTTTTCTCCTCAGGGACTGGATCCACACCCAGTCTCCTGGTTGGATTGAGTGAATCATCTTCTCCTGTAATTCACCTGTTGGACACAAAGTCTCGGACATACGGGTTTGGTTAACCATGTGTTCTGTTAGTATATCTTCAACTTCTATGTCTACCTGTTCTGGCCTCCCTAACTCTGGCATTCTATATGGTTTACCTGATCAGCTAAAATGTAATCCATAATTTAAAGAGATAGATCCTAGTAAACCAACTACCCTAATCATGTCCACCCAGTAAGTTGGGACCGCTTCTTCCCATTTAATATACTTATCTATTATAAAAAAAAATGTAAGTAGTTCGTTATCCAATAGGCCACAAAGTGTTTCCGAACCTGCCCTACTATCCCCCTGTTGACACATGGCTCTGCCCATGTGTCAATCTTGCCGCATCTCTAAACAATGACTTAGGTAGTATTGGTAACTTATCATGATACCAAATACCGTCCTTATATAAATTGCTCCTAACTTCTCCCATTTCGAAATCCCTTTCACTGGTGCTCTAGACTGACAATTTTAATATAGCTTTGTCTATGTTTACTTCCTCTTTTAAGAACTGCTGTGTCGATGGCTGCGGTTTAACCTGTTTAGGATAGGGGGCAGTATTTTCACGGCCGGATAAAAAACGTACCCGATTTAATCTGGTTATGACTCCTGCCCAGAAACTAGAATATGCATATAATTAGTAGCTTTGGATAGAAAACACTCCAAAGTTTCTAAAACTGTTTGAATGGTGTCTGTAAGTATAACAGAACTCAAATGGCAGGCCAAAACCTGAGAAGATTCCAAACAGCAAGTACCCTGTCTGACCATTTCTTGGCCTTCTTTGTCATCTCTATCCAAAACAAAGGATCTCTGCTGTAACGTGACACTTTCTAAGGCTCCCATAGGCTATCAGAAGGCGCCAGAACGTTGAATGATGACTCTGCAGTTACTGGCTGAAAAACAGTAGCGCATTTGCTAAGTGGTCGATCTGAGAACAATGAGACGGGCGTGCGCATGCACGTGAAGAGTCCATTTTACTCTTTCAGTCTTTGAACGAAAACAACGACTCCCGGTCGGAATATTATCGCTATTTTACGAGAAAAATCGCATAACAATTGATTTTAAACAGCGTTTGACATGCTTCAAAGTACGGTAATGGAATATTTTGAATTTTTTGTCACGATACTCGTCCGCGCGTCACGCTTCGTTACCCTTCGGATAGTGTCTTGAACGGATGAACAAAATGCCGCTATTTGGATATAACTATGGATTATGTGGAACCAAACCAACATTTGTTGTTGAAATAGAAGTCCTGGGAGTGCATTCTGACGAAGAACAGCAAAGGTAATCCAATTTTTCTTATAGTAAATCTGAGTTTAGTGAGTACCAAACTTGGTGGGTGTCAAAATAGCTAGCCCGTGATGGCGAGCTATCTACTCAGAATATTGCAAAATGTGCAATCACCGAAAAGCTATTTTAAAATCGGACACCGCGATTGCATAAAGGAGTTCTGTATATATAATTCTTAAAATAATTGTTCTGTTTTTTTGTGAACGTTTATCGTGAGTAATTTAGTAAATTCACCGGAAGTGTTCGGTGGGAATGCTAGTTCTGAAAGTCACATGCTAATGTAAAAAGCTGGTTTTTGATATAAATATGAACTTGATTGAACAAAACATGCATGTATTGTATAACCTCTCTGGGCTAGGCGTGACGAATTCGTCCCACCTACGTAACAGCCACTTGAAGCCTGTGGCGCGATTTTCAAAACCTTAAAAATCCTATTACTTCAATTTCTCAAACATATGACTATTTTACAGCTATTTAAAGACAAGACTCTCGTTAACCTCTATGGGCTAGGTGGGACGCTAGCGTCCCACCCGTGGTGCACTCCATCAACAGCAGGTGCATTTCAAGAGCGGCAAATTTGAATCCAAATAAATGTCAAAATTCAAATTTTTCAAACATACAACTATTTTACACCCTTTGAAAGATAAACATCTCCTTAATCTAACCACGTTTTACGATTTCAAAAAGGTTTTACGGCGAAAGCATAAATTTAGAGTATGTTAGGACAGTACATTTACAAGAGTTGTGTGTAATGTTTTGTCAATTCAAAGACAGGGTCACCAAAACCATAAAACCAGCTAAAATGATGCACTAACCTTTTACAATCTCCATCAGATGACACTCCTAGGACATTATGTTAGACAATGCATGCATTTTTAGTTCTATCAAGTTCATATTTATATCCAAAAACAGCGTTTTACTATGGCATTGATGTTGAGGAAATTGTTTCCCTCCAATAACCGGCAGTCAAGTCAACACCACAAATTAAATAATTAAAATTAGAAAACATTGGTAAAATATTATATTGTCATTTAAAGAATTATAGATTTACATCTCTTGAACGCAATCAACTTGCCAGATTTAAAAATAACCTTACTGGGAAATCACACTTTGCAATAATCTGAGCACTGCGCCCAGAAAAATACGCGTTGCGATACAGACTAGACGTCATGTTGGGGAGATCTAAAATCGAAAATACTATGTAAATAATCCATTACCTTTGATTCTCTTCATCAGATGTCACTTCCAGGTATCACAGGTCCATAACGAATGTAGTTTTGTTCAAAAAAGCTCATCATTTATGTCCAAAAATCTCCGTCTTGTTAGCACATGATCTAAGCCAGCCGGACTTCTCGTCATGAACGAGGGGAAAAAATATATTTCCGTTCGTTCAAACATGTCAAACGTTGTATAGCATAAATCATTAGGGCCTTTTTTAACCAGAACATGAATAATATTCAAGGTGGACGAATGCATACTCTTTTATAACGTATTGGAACGAGGGTACCCAACATGAACTCGCGCGCCAGGTGTCTAACCTGTTAGGGCTAGGGGGCAGCATTGACACGGCTGGATAAAAAACATACCCGATTTAATCTGGTTACCACTCCTACTCAGTAACTAGAATATGCATATACTTATTACATATGGATAGAAAACACCCTAAATTTTCTAAAACTGTTTGAATGGTGTCTGTGAGTATAACAGAACTCAAATGGCAGGTCAAAACCTGAGAGAGTCCTTTACAGGAAGTGGCCTGTCTGACCATTTCTGGAACTTCTTTGCCATCTCTATCATTTACTAAGGATCTCTGCTCTAACGTGACACTTCCCACGTCGTCCATAGGCTCTCATAGCCCGGGAAAAAAGAGAATGTCGTCATCCCAGCCCCAGGCTGAAACACATTATCGCCTTTCTCAAGTGGCCCATCAAGAGACACTAGCTTATGCGCGTGACCCCGACCGCCCCCGCCTTTGGGATTTTTTCCTCTGTTTGCCGAAAAGGAGATTCCCTGTCGGAATTTTACCGCTTTTCTACGAGAAAAATGACGTAAAAATTGATTTTAAACAGCGGTTGACATGCTTCGACGTACGGCAATTGAATACTTTGAATTTTATTGTCAGGAATTGCGCCAAGCGCGCGACACTTCTTTACTATTTCGGATAGTGTCTGGAACGCACGAACAAAACGCCGCTATTCGGATATAACGATGGATTATTTTGGACCAAACCAACATTTGTTATTGAAGTAGACGTCCTGGGTGTGCATTCTGACGAAGACAACAAAAGGTAATGACATTTTTATAATAGTAAATATGATTATGGTGAGTGCTAAACTTGCCGGGTGTCTAAATAGCGAGCCCGTGATGCCTGGGCTATATACTTAGAATATTGCAAAATGTGCTTTCACCAAAAAGCTATTTTAAAATCGGACATATCGAGTGCATAGAGGAGGTCTGTATCTATAATTCTTAAAATAATTGTTATGCTTTTTGTGAACGTTTATCGTGAGTAATTTAGTAAAATGTTAGCGAATTCCCCGTAAGTTTGCGGGGGGTATGCTAGTTCTGAACGTCACATGCTAATGTAAAAAGCTGGTTTTTGATATAAATATGAACTTGATTGAACAAAACATGCATGTATTGTATAACATAATGTCCTAGGGTTGTCATCTGATGAAGATCATCAAAGGTGAGTGCTGCATTTAGCTGTCTTCTGGGTTTTGGTGACATTATATGCTGGCTTGAAAAATGGGTGTCTGATTATTTCTGGCTTGGTACTCTGCTGACATAATCTAATGTTTTGCTTTCGTTGTAAAGCCTTTTTGAAATCGGACAGTGTGGTTAGATTAACGAGAGTCTTATCTTTAAATGGCTGTAAAATAGTCATATGTTTGAGAAATTGAAGTAATAGGATTTTGAAGATTTTGAAAATCGCGCCACAGGCTGGCAGTGGATGTTACGTAGGTGGGACGAATTCGTCCCGCCGGTCCCATAGAGGCTAATGGGCCATCATCGTTCCATGGCTCTTGTTCGGTCAGATCTCCCTCCAGAAGACTCAAAACACTTTGTAAAGGCTGGTGACATCTAGTGGAAGCAATAGGAAGTGCCAAAATATTCCTCAGCCCCTGTGTTTTTCAATGGGATAGGTTTAAAGGTAATACAACACATCAGGTATCCACTTACTGTCAGAAAATGTCTCAGGGTTTTGCCTGCCAAATGAGTTCTGTTATACTCACAGACACCATTCAAACAGTTTTAGAAACTTTAGAGTGTTTTCTATCCATACATAATAAGTATATGCATATTCTAGTTACTGGGTAGGATTAGTAACCAGATTAAATTGGGTACATTTTTTTTATCCAGCCGTGCAAATACTGCCCCCTAGCCCTAACAGGTTAATCTAACCACACTGTCCGATTTCAAAAAGGCTTTACAACGAACGCAAAACATTAGATTATGTCAGCAGAGTACCAAGCCAGAAATAATCAGACACCCATTTTTCAAGCCAGCATATAATGTCACCAAAACCCAGAAGACAGCTAAATGCAGCACTCACCTTTGATGATCTTCATCAGATGACAACCCTAGGACATTATGTTATACAATACATGCATGTTTTGTTCAATCAAGTTCATATTTATATCAAAAACCAGCTTTTTACATTAGCATGTGACGTTCAGAACTAGCATACCCCCCGCAAACTTCCGGGGAATTCGCTAACATTTTACTAAATTACTCACGATAAACGTTCACAAAAAGCATAACAATTATTTTAAGAATTATAGATACAGACCTCCTCTATGCACTCGGTATGTCCGATTTTAAAATAGCTTTTTGGTGAAAGCACATTTTGCAATATTCTAAGTACATAGCCCAGGCATCACGGGCTAGCTATTTAGACACCCGGCAAGTTTAGCACTCACCATAATCATATTTACTATTATAAAAGTTTGATTACCTTTTGTTGTCTTCGTCAGAATGCACTCCCAGGACTGCTACTTCAATAACAAATGTTGGTTTGGTCCAAAATAATCCATCGTTATATCCGAATAGCGGCGTTTTGTTCGTGCATTCCAGACACTATCCGAAATGGTAAAGAAGGGTCGTGCGCATGGCGCAATTCGTGACAAAAAAATTCTAAATAGTCCATTACCGTACTTCAAAGCATGTCAACCGCTGTTTAAAATCAATTTTTACGACATTTTTCTCGTAGAAAAGCGATAATATTCCGACAGGGAATCTCCTTTTCGGCAAACAGAGGAAAAAATCACAAAGGCGGGGGCGGTTGGGTCACGCGCCTAAGCCCAGTGTCCCTTGATCGGCCACTTGAGAAAGGCGATAATGTGTTTCAGCCTGGGGCTGGGATGACGACATTCTGTTTTTTCCCGGGCTCTGAGCGCCTATGGACGACGTAGGAAGTGTCACGTTAGAGCAGAGATCCTTAGTAAAAGATAGAGATGGAAAAGAAGTTCAAGAAATGGTTAGACAGGCCACTTCCTGTAAAGGAATCTCTCAGGTTTTGACCTGCCATTTGAGTTCTGTTATACTCACAGACACCATTCAAACAGTTTTAGAAACTTTAGGGTGTTTTCTATCCATATGTAATAAGTATATGCATATTCTAGTTACTGGGTAGGAGTGGTAACCAGATTAAATCGGGTATGTTTTTTATCCAGCCGTGTCAATACTGCCCCCTAGCCCTAACAGGATAACATAATGTCCTAGGAGTGTCATCTGATGAAGATCATCAAAGGTTAATGCTGCATTTAGCTGTGGTTTAGTTTTTTGTGACATTATATGCTAGCTTGAAAAATGGGTGTCTGATTATTTCTGGCTGGGTACTCTGCTGACATAATCTAATGTTTTGCTTTCGCTGTAAAGCCTTTTTGAAATCGGACAGTGTGGTTAGATAAAGGAGAGTCTTGTCTTTAAAATGGTGTAAAATAGTCATATGTTTGAAAAATGGAAGTTTTCGGATTTTCGAGGACTTTGTATTTCGCGCCACGCCCATCATTGGATATTGGAGAAGGTGTTCCGCTAGCGGAACGTCTAGATGTAAGAGGTTTAAAGACACTTATAGTACAATATTATGGGGAATAGGAATGAGAGGGCTACTTACACCATTTTGGGAAGGGATCACAGCAGTGATTGAATGAGGGTATGAGGCATGAGTTGAGGTGTTCAGAGGCTTGACCAGTCTAGGGCAGGATTTGACTGGGAAGACAATAACACAAAAACACTACACAGTGAGACCAAAGAGCTAAGAATGAGTTAGTCCAAGCAAGGAGTCAAATCATAGATGTGTAATAATGTGATTGTGATTGACTCTACATAAAGTAATGAGAGAAAAATTGACAGGGGTTCCCTCACCGTGCTTGGAGAGGAAACATTCAATGTGCCAGTGGTTGAGTGGGCCACATGAGACGTGGCTTCCAGTTCATGTGAGTAGGTAGCTCCAAGTTTGTCCATGAAGATAAACACGGAATTCACATCTCGCCCACTTGACAAACCAAAGTAGCCCAAGAAACTTTTTCTGAATAAAGCCCTGATCATGCACATACAGTACCTGACGATAACTGAGAATGGCAAGCAGACTGGTGGCAACCATAGGTCCCAGAGTGGGGGGGGGGAATTTTTTTGTCCTGGGGCCCAGAGTTTGTCCTTATCTGTTGACCTAACCAGGAAAACTCTGGACTCTATAAGGTATAACAGTGATGAATCAGTTGTAAAAGGTTTTGTAATGGCTCTGATGGAACCAGTTTTATCTAAATCAGGGCACATGGTTTTAATAATTCTTAGGGCTCTCGGAACGCTAGCGACACACCTACGACAACATCCGGTGAAATTGCAGAGCGCCAAATTCAAAATAGAAACATATAAAACATTCATGAAAATACAAGTGTCATACATCATTTAAAATCTTAACCTCTATGGGCTAGGTGGGACGCTAGCGTGCCACCCGTGGTGCACTCCATCAACAGCAGGTGCATTTCAAGAGCGGCAAATTTGAATCCAAATAAATGTGAAAATTCAAATTTTTCAAAAATACAACTATTTTACACCATTTGAAAGATAAACATCTCCTTAATCTAACCACGTTTTACGATTTCAAAAAGGTTTTACGGCGAAAGCATAAATTTAGAGTATGTTAGGACAGTACATTTACAAGAGTTGTGTGTAATGTTTTGTCAAGTCAAAGACAGGGTCACCAAAACCATAAAACCAGCTAAAATGATGCACTAACCTTTTACAATCTCCATCAGATGACACTCCTAGGACATTATGTTAGACAATGCATGCATTTTTAGTTCTATCAAGTTCATATTTATATCCAAAAACAGCGTTTTACTATGGCATTGATGTTGAGGAAATCGTTTCCCTCCAATAACCGGCAGTCAAGTCAGCGTCACAAATTAAATAATTAAAATTAGAAAACATTGGTAAAATATTATATTGTCATTTAAAGAATTATAGATTTACATCTCTTGAACGCAATCAACTTGCCAGATTTAAAAATAACCTTACTGGGAAATCACACTTTGCAATAATCTGAGCACTGCGCCCAGAAAAATACGCGTTGCGATACAGACTAGACGTCATGTTGGGGAGATCTAAAATCGAAAATACTATGTAAATAATCCATTACCTTTGATTCTCTTCATCAGATGTCACTTCCAGGTATCACAGGTCCATAACGAATGTAGTTTTGTTCAAAAAAGCTCATCATTTATGTCCAAAAATCTCCGTCTTGTTCGCACATGATCTAAGCCAGCCGGACTTCTCGTCATGAACGAGGGGAAAAAATATATTTCCGTTCGTTCAAACATGTCAAACGTTGTATAGCATAAATCATTAGGGCCTTTTTTAACCAGAACATGAATAATATTCAAGGTGGACGAATGCATACTCTTTTATAACGTATTGGAACGAGGGTACCCAACATGAACTCGCACGCCAGGTGTCTAATGGGACATCATCGTTCCATGGCTCTTGTTCGGTCAGATCTCCCTCCAGAAGACTCAAAACACTTTGTAAAGGCTGGTGACATCTAGTGGAAGCAATAGGAAGTGCCAAAATATTCCTAAACCCCTGTGTTTTTCAATGGGATAGGTTTAAAGTCAATACAACACATCAGGTATCCACTTCCTGTCAGAAAATGTCTCAGGGTTTTGCCTGCCAAATGAGTTCTGTTATACTCACAGACACCATTCAAACAGTTTTAGAAACTTTAGAGTGTTTTCTATCCATATATAATAAGTATATGCATATTCTAGTTACTGGGTAGGATTAGTAACCAGATTAAATCGGGTACATTTCTTTTATCCAGACGTGCAAATGCTGCCCCCTAGCCCTAACAGGTTAAAATCTTGGCAATCGAACTCCGTTGTCAGATTTCAAAAACACTTTACGGTGAAAGCATAGCTTTCGATTATCTGAGGACAGCACCCCGCAATAACATATTTTCCAAACTTGCACAGGCGTCACAGAATCCCAAATAGCGATAAAATAAATCACTTACCTTTGAAGATCTTCCTCTGTTTGCAATCCCAAGGGTCCCAGCTACACAATGAATAGTCGTTTTGTTCGATAAAGTCCTTCTTTATATCCCAAAATAGTCTGTTTAGCAGGCGCCATGACTTCAGAAATCCACTCCTCCAACATGCAGACAAAGAAGTTCTAAAAGCTACCAGTAAACTTCGTCCAAACAAGTCAAATAACGTGTCTATATCATCCTCAGGTTGTCTAAAATGTAAATAAACTATAATATTTCATACGGAAAGTACTGTGTTCAATAGGAATGCCAAATTCGCAAGTGTGCACCCTCTCCATCGCGCGCAAAAACACTGATGTGACCAAGCAGTCAGCTCACTGAAAGTGTAAATATTTATTTATTTTTCAAAATAGAAGCCTCAAAACCTTGAATAAATACTGTTAACATCTACCTATTATGAATTGCAATCTGGGTGACGGACATAGGAGTTTTCAATAGCTTTACAAACTATGAGCCTGTTATTTTATTTATTTATTTTTTGGTTGTATTTTCTTCGGGTTTTCGCCTGCCATATCTGTTCTGTTATACTCACAGACATTATTTTAACAATTTTGGAAACGTCAGAGTGTTTTCTTTCCAAATCTACCAATTATATGCATAGCTTCTGGGCCTGAGTAACAGGCATTTTACTTTGGGCCCGCCAGACTCTCCGCACTTCCGAAAACTGCCCCCTAGCCCTAAGACGTTTTAACGGTCCTCACACTGTTCATGCTCTCATTTCATAGATGCGTACTGCTCACCTGTTCATCTCGTAATGAATAACGTGTAAATTAACAACACTATCAACAAGGCAGGTCCTACCTGCCCTAGTTTCTACCTTCTGTCATGGGAATTCTGTTCCCAATGTTCATAAACCGAACTTCAATTAAACTACTCAGTCTGCCCCCCAGAGGGTGTAAGATTCTGGTTGAATGAAGCAGATGGAGAGCCTTTACAACTTTATAAAGATCGTTGACATCTAGTGGAAGCCGTAGGTGTTGCGAAATGAATCCTTTCTCACTATGGTATCTATAAAACAATGACACTAAATAGTACAGTCACAAAATTCAATTTTTTTTGGATCTATTTTTCACAGGTTTTTGCCTGCAATATGAGTTTTGTTATACTTACAGACACCATTCAAACTGTGTTAGAAAATTCAGAGTGTTTTCTATCCGAATGTGTTAATAATATGCATATCCTATCTTCTGAGTTGGTGTAGGAGGCAGTTAAAAATGGGCACATATTTTTTTCAAAATGTCTCAATACTGCCCCCGAGCCCCAACAGGTTAAAGAGATAGATCCTAGTAAACCAACTACCCTAATCGTGTCCACCCAGTAAGTTGGGACCGCTTCTTCCCATTTAACATACTTATCTATTATAAAAAATGTTTTTTTAAGTAGTTCGTCATCCAATAGGCCACAAAGTGTTTCGAACCTGCTCTACTATCCCCCTGTTGACACATGGCTCTGCCCATGTGTCAATCTTGCCGCATCTCGAAACAATGACTTAGGTAGTATTGGTAACTTATCATGATACCAAATACCGTCCTTATATAAATTGCTCCTAACTTCTCCCTTTTCGAAATCCCTTTCACTTGTGCTCTAGACTGACAATTTTAATATAGCTTTGTCTATGTTTACTTCCTCTTTTAAGAACTGCTGTGTCGACGGCTGCGGTTTAAGACCTGCCTTTTTCATTTCCGCATCTGCTTTTCTGTTGTTGTTACTGACACTATCTGTCCCTCTAATGTGGGCCTCACATTTACAATTAGCTAACTTTTCTGGCAAAAGTACAGCATCTAATAGATTCAAAATCAACTGAGCGTGTGTAATAGGTTTCCCAGAAGTGGTTACCATTCCCCTGTTTCTCCATTGGGCTGCAAATATGTGTACTGTGTTAAATGCATAGGCACTGTCTGTGTAAATAGTAATACGTTTTCCTGTCCCTAACTGACACGCACGTGTAAGTGCTACTATTTCTGCTTATTTTGCTGAATAGTTTCTCGGTAACGGCTCTGCTTCCAAGACCTCTGTGTCTGTAACTATAGCATATCCTGTCGCATTAGTGCCATCATGGTTCTTTCTTGATGATCCATCTACAAACATAGTCAGTTCCCCATCAGGTAAAGCTACATAAGTCAAATCGGGTCTTGGTAGGACAACTTTCTCAGTTTCTGTTACACAATCATGTGGGCTGCCATCTGTTGCAATAGGAACTAATGTTGAGGGGTTCAGAGTAGTACAACATCCTATTGTCAAATTAGGCATGTTCAAAAGAATTATCATACGAGACAAATGTCTAGCTGGTGACATGTAAGCCATCTAATGCTCTAACAACAGTATGGATACGGCATGAGGAACTTTTAACCTGTTATGGCTAGGGGGCAGTATTTTCACGGCTGGATAAAAAACGTACCCGATTTAATCTGGTTACTACTCCTGCCCAGTAACTAGAATATGCATATAATTATTGGCTTTTCATAGAAAACACCCTAAAGTTTCTAAAACTGTTTGAATGGTGTCTGTGAGTATAACAGAACTCATATGGCAGGCAAAAACCTGAGAAGATTTCATGCAGTAAGTGGCCTGTCTGACAAGGTGTCGTTCTTCTTGTCTCTGTTTATGGAAGAGTGAGGATCTTAGCTGTCCCGTGACAGGCTCTCAGAAGGCGGCAAAATGCTTAATCGTGGCTTTGCAGGCTCTGGCTGAAAAAAAGTAGCGCGTTTGGGTAGTGGCTGGTTACAGTACTGTGAGACTCAGGCTCGTGCCCGCGTCGACCGAAAGCTTTGTTTTCTTTCCTCTGTTTAGCTAAATGGACATTCCCGGTCGGAATATTATCGCTTTTTTACGAGAAAAATGGCATAAAAATGGATTTTAAACAGCGGTTGACATGCTTCGAAGTACGGTAATGGAATATTTAGATTTTTTTTGTCACGAATTGCGCCATGCTCGCGACCCTGATTTACCATTTCGGATAGTGTCTGGGACGCACGAACAAAACGGCGCTATTCGGATATAACGATGGATTATTTTGGACCAAACCAACATTTGTTATTGAAGTAGCAGTCCTGGGAGTGCATTCTGACGAAGACAACAAAAGGTAATCAAACTTTTATAATAGTACATCTGATATTGGTGAGTGCTAAACTTGCCGGGTGTCTAAATAGCTAGCCCGTGATGGCTGGGCTATGTACTTAGAATATTGCAAAATGTGCTTTCACCAAAAAGCTATTTTAAAATCGGACATATCGAGTGCATAGAGGAGTTCTGTATCTATAATTCTTAAAATAATTGTTATGCTTTTTGTGAACGTTTATCGTGAGTAATTTAGTAAATTGTTAGCAAATTCCCCGGAAGTTTGCGGGGGGTATGCTAGTTCTGAACGTCACATGCTAATGTAAAAAGCTGTTTTTTGATATAAATATGAACTTGATTGACCAAAAGATGCATGTATTGTATAACATAATGTCCTAGGTGTGTCATCTGATGAAGATCATCAAGGGTTAGTGCTGCATTTAGCTGTCTTCTGGGTTTTTGTGACATTATATGCTAGCTTGAAAAATGGGTGTCTGATTATTTCTGGCTTGGTACTCTGCTGACATAATCTAATGTTTTGCTTTCGTTGTAAAGCCTTTTTGAAATCGGACAGTGTGGTTAGATTAACGAGAGTCTTGTCTTTAAATAGCTGTAAAATAGTCATATGTTTGAGAAATTGAAGTAATAGGATTTTTAAGGTTTTGAAAATCGCGCCACAGGCTTAAAGTGGCTGTTACGTAGGTGGGACGAATTCGTCCCGCCTAGCCCAGAGAGGTTAAAGTGGCTGTTACGTAGGTGGGACGAATTCGTCCCGCCTAGCCCATAGAGGTTAACCTGTTAGGGCTAGGGGGCAGCATTGACACGGCTGGATAAAAAACATACCCGATTTAATCTGGTTACCACTCCTACTCAGTAACTAGAATATGCATATACTTATTACATATGGATAGAAAACACCCTAGATTTTCTAAAACTGTTTGAATGGTGTCTGTGAGTATAACAGAACTCAAATGGCAGGTCAAAACCTGAGAGATTCCTTTACAGGAAGTGGCCTGTCTGACCATTTCTGGAACTTCTTTGCCATCTCTATCATTTACTAAGGATCTCTGCTCTAACGTGACACTTCCCACGTCTTCCATAGGCTCTCAGAGCCCGGGAAAAAACAGAATGTCGTCATTCCAGCCCCAGGCTGAAACACATTATCGCCTTTCTCAAGTGGCCCATCAAGAGACACTAGCTTATGCGCGTGACCCCGACCGCCCCCGCCTTTGGGATTTTTTCCTCTGTTTGCCGAAAAGGAGATTCCCTGTCGGAATATTATCGCTTTTCTACGAGAAAAATGACGTAAAAATTGATTTTAAACAGCGGTTGACATGCTTCGACGTACGGCAATGGAATACTTTGAATTTTATTGTCAGGAATTGCGCCAAGCGCGTGACACTTCTTTACTATTTCGGATAGTGTCTGGAACGTACGAACAAAACGCCGCTATTCGGATATAACGATGGATTATTTTGGACCAAACCAACATTTGTTATTGAAGTAGCTGTCCTGGGTGTGCATTCTGACGAAGACAACAAAAGGTAATGACATTTTTATAATAGTAAATATGATTATGGTGAGTGCTAAACTTGCCGGGTGTCTAAATAGCGAGCCCGTGATGCCTGGGCTATGTACTTAGAATATTGCAAAATGTGCTTTCACCAAAAAGCTATTTTAAAATCGGACATATCGAGTGCATAGAGGAGGTCTGTATCTATAATTCTTAAAATAATTGTTATGCTTTTTGTGAACGTTTATCGTGAGTAATTTAGTAAAATGTTAGCGAATTCCCCGGAAGTTTGCGGGGGGTATGCTAGTTCTGAACGTCACATGCTAATGTAAAAAGCTGGTTTTTGATATAAATATGAACTTGATTGAACAAAACATGCATGTATTGTATAACATAATGTCCTAGGGTTGTCATCTGATGAAGATCATCAAAGGTGAGTGCTGCATTTAGCTGTCTTCTGGGTTTTGGTGACATTATATGCTGGCTTGAAAAATGGGTGTCTGATTATTTCTGGCTTGGTACTCTGCTGACATAATCTAATGTTTTGCTTTCGTTGTAAAGCCTTTTTGAAATCGGACAGTGTGGTTAGATTAACGAGAGTCTTATCTTTAAATGGCTGTAAAATAGTCATATGTTTGAGAAATTGAAGTAATAGGATTTTTAAGATTTTGAAAATCGCGCCACAGGCTGGCAGTGGCTGTTACGTAGGTGGGACGAATTCGTCCCGCCGGTCCCATAGAGGTTAACGAGAGTCTTGTCTTTAAATAGCTGTAAAATAGTCATATGTTTGAGAAATTGAAGTTATAGGATTTTTAATGTTTTGAAAATCGCGCCACAGGCTTCAAGTGGCTGTTACGTAGGTGGGACGAATTCGTCCCGCCTAGCCCATAGAGGCTAATCGGGAGGAATAGTAAGTAATAGGACTATTTTTTTTCCCCCGTGTCTCTGGGTCAGTACTGATGTGGGGGTGATTAGCGGGGCTATTTTTATTAGCTGGTCCGCCTTTTCTTTGTGCGGGATTGCGTTAATTTCGTTGTATGCTGTGTGTGGTGACACGCTGTTTGTTGTACATTTTCAGTGGTGCATGTGTTTTGCGCAAGCTGTGTTTTGTCCCTTGTGTTTGGGGCACTTTGTTTGGTAGTGCGCTCTGTGCGCTGTTTGGGTTGGCTTGTCGTTTAGCCATTGCGCCTATTAAAGCCAATACCCTGAATCGCTGCTTCCTGCACTTGATTCCTCGTCAGCAAACACCCACGTCTTACAGAATCCCGCACCATGACTATGGAGTCAGCAGGAGCAGCGGCCA
The DNA here is from genome assembly GCF_965601325.2 of Salmo salar. NCBI lineage: Eukaryota > Metazoa > Chordata > Actinopteri > Salmoniformes > Salmonidae > Salmo > Salmo salar. The sequence goes on from NW_027675420.1 coordinate 227,438, forward strand.
ACCCCCTTCCCTCGATGGAGGAACGCGTGCTCCACCACACTACTGTCATCCACCGAATCGGATCCGCGATGGACCAGATGATGGAGAGGATGGAAAGATGGGAGAGGAGTGGTCTCCTCTCTCCACCTCCGGCTCCTCCGACGCAGCCACCTCCGCCTCCCACTGCGTCTGGCTCTGGCGCGCTTCATCTGGCACTCCCGAGGGAGTATGATGGAGCGGCGGCTGGGTGCCAGGGATTTCTGCTCCAGCTTGAGCTGTACCTGGCCACCGTTAGACCTGTTCCCTCGGGAGAGGAGAGCGTGAGTGCCCTCGTTTCCTGCCTGACGGGCCGAGCTCTGGAGTGGGCAAATGCTGTCAGGAATGGTCCAGACTCGGCGAGGGACCACTACCCAGAGTTCACCCGCCGCTTTCGGGCCGTGTTCGACCACCCTCCGGAAGGAAGAGCGGCAGGTGAGCGGCTGTTCCACCTCAGGCAGGAGACGAGGAGCGCGCAGGACTTCGCGCTGGAGTTCAGGACCTTGGCTGCTGGGGCGGGGTGGAACGACAGGGCCCTTATAGACCATTACCGGTGCAGTCTCCGGGCGGACGTCCGCAGGGAGCTAGCCTGTCAAGACACCGCTCTGTCCCTGGATGAGCTTATCGATATGTCCATCCGTCTGGACAATCTGCTGGCTGCCTGCGGGCGTTCGGAAAGGGTCCTGTCCGTTCCACCCCCGTGCACCCCCGCCCCTACTCCGATGGAGGTGGGGGGGGGGGGGGGGGCTGTGCCAAGGGGCACCGAAGGAGGTGGCTCCTCCTGCACCAGCTGTGGTTGGAGAGGACACACGGCCGACCGGTGCTGGAGGAGCCAGTCTGGGAGTCGATAGGGCAGGCAGAACACTTCTCGGTCACCCCAGGTGAGTCAGCACCAAATTCACCCAGATCCCCCTGTTGGTCACGTGTTCTTACCTATTTTGTTTTCTGATTTTTTTTCCCTCTTCCCAGCATAGGGCGCTAGTCGATTCAGGCGCAGCTGGGAACTTTATGGATCGCGGACTTGCCATTAAGCTGGGCATTCCGCGAGTGCCGATAGATTCTCCCTTCCCCGTGCACTCCCTAGATAGCCGACCATTAGGGTCAGGGCTAGTCAGGGAGTCTACGGTTCCACTGGACATGGGGACGCAGGGGAATCATAAGGAACGGATTCGTTTTTTCCTTATTGATTCACCTGTGTTTCCGGTGGTGCTGGGGGTCCCCTGGCTGGCTGATCACAATCCCCAGATTTCGTGGAAACAGGGGATTCTACAGGGGTGGTCAGAGGAGTGTTCAGGGAAGTGTCTAGGAGTTTCCATAGGTGCCACGTCATTGGAGAGTCCAGACCAGGTGTCCACCGTGCGCTATCCCCCTGAATATGCCGATTTGGCGATCACTTTCTGTAAGAAGAAGGCGACTAAATTACCACCTCATCGACAGGGGGATTGTGCAATAAACCTCCAGATAAACGCTGCACTTCCCAAGAGTCACGTGTACCCATTGTCCCAGGAGGAGACGTTAGCTATGGAGACATATGTCACGGAATCTCTGAGACAGGGGTTCATTCGGCCCTCCATTTCACCCGTCTCCTCGAGTTTCTTTTTCGTGAAGAAAAAGGGGGGAGGTCTGCGTCCGTGCATTGATTATAGAGGTCTCAATTCCATTACAGTGCGGTTCAGTTACCCGCTACCTCTCATCGCTACGGCGGTGGAATCATTTCACGGAGCGCGTTTTTTCACGAAACTGGATCTCAGGAGCGCGTATAATCTGGTGCGTATTCGGGGGGAGACGAGTGGAAAACCGCATTTAGTACCACATCGGGCCACTATGAGTACCTCGTCATGCCGTATGGGTTGAAGAATGCTCCAGCCGTCTTTCAAACCTTTGTGGACGAGATTCTCAGGGACCTGCATGGGCAGGGCGTGATAGTGTATATCGACGATATCCTGATTTACTCCGCCACCCGCGCCGAGCATGTGTCCCTGGTGCGTAGGGTGCTTGGGAGATTGCTGGAGCATGACCTATACGTCAAGGCTGAGAAGTGTGAGTTCTCCAAACGAGCCGTCTCCTTCCTGGGTTATCGCATTTCCACCTCGGGGGTGGTGATGGAGTGTGACCGCGTTAAGGCCGTGCGTAATTGGCCGACTCCAGCCACGGTGAAGAAAGTGCAGCGGTTTTTGGGTTTTGCCAATTACTACCGGAGGTTCATCCGGGGTTTTGGCCAAGTGGCGGCTCCCATTACCTCACTGCTGAAAGGGGGGGACGGTGCGTTTATGATGGTCGACAGAGGCGGACAGGGCTTTCACCCAGTTGAAGGCACTGTTCACTGATGCGCCTGTGTTGGCGCACCCGGACCCTTCCTTACCATTCATAGTGGAGGTGGACGCGTCTGAGGCTGGGGTGGGTGCCGTGCTATCTCAGCGCTCGGTACGCCACCGAAACTCCGCCCCTGTGCTTTCTTTTCTAGGAAGCTCAGTCCGGCGGAGCGCAACTATGATGTGGGGGACCGGGAGCTGTTGGCTGTTGTCAGGGCTCTGACCGTGTGGAGACACTGGCTTGAGGGGGCTAGACACCCTTTTCTCATCTGGACTGACCACCGGAACCTGGAGCATATCCGGGCAGCTAGGAGACTGAACCCGCGTCAGGCACGGTGGGCCATGTTCTTCACCCGGTTCCAGTTCACTATTTCGTATAGACCAGGTTCCATGAACACTAAGGCCGACGCGCTGTCCCGTCTTTATGACACTGAGGATCGGCCCATCGATCCTACTCCCATCCTTCCAGCCTCTAAGCTGGTCGCACCGGTGGTATGGGAGGTGGACGCGGACATCGAGCGAGCGCTACAGTTGGAGCCTGCGCCTTTTAACTGTCCAGCAGGCCGTAAGTACGTTCCGCTTGGTGTCCGTGATCAATTGATTCGATGGGCTCATATGTTACCCTTGTCGGGTCATCCTGGGGTGGCGAGGACAGTGCTAGGCCTTAGGGGGAGGTACTGGTGGCCCACCTTGGCTAAGGACGTGAGGTTTTATGTCTCTTCCTGTTCGGTGTGCGCCCAGAGTAAGGCTCCTAGGCACCTTCCTAGAGGGAAGTTATAACCCCTCCCCGTTCCGCAAAGGCCGTGGTCTCACCTGTCGGTGGACTTTCTCACCGATCTTCCCCCGTCTCAGGGGAAAACCACGGTTCTGGTAGTTGTGGATCGGTTCTCTAAGTCCTGCCGTCTCCTCCCGTTGCCCGGTCTCCCTACGGCCCTACAGACTGCGGAAGCTCTATTCACCCATGTCTTCCGGCACGGGTGGACATCATTTCTGATCGAGGTCCCCAGTTCACGTCTCGTGTATGGAGGGCGTTTATGGATCGCCTGGGGGTCTCGGTCATCTTGACCACTGGTTATCACCCCAAGAGCAATGGGCAGGTGGAGAGAGTGAACCAGGAGGTGGGTAGGTTTCTGTGGTCGTACTGTCAGGACCGGCCAGGGGAGTGGTCCAGGTACATACCTTTGGCCGAACTGGCCCAAAACTCACTCCGCCACTCATCCACTAACATGTCACCATTTCAGTGTGTGTTAGGCTACCAGCCGGTCCTGGCACCGTGGCATCAGAGCCAGACCGAAGCTCCTGCGGTGGAGGATTGGGTGCAGCGCTCCAAGGAGACCTGGAGGGCTGTCCAGGAGGCCCTTAAACAAGCAGGAGGACGACAGAAGAGGAGCGCTGACCGCCACCGCAGTGAGGCCCCCGTATTCCAACCAGGGGACAGGGTCTGGCTCTCGACCCGAAACCTGCCCCTTCGCCTGACATACCGGAAGCTGGGTCCGCAGCGTGTAGGGCCCTTCAAAGTCCTGAGGAGGATAAACGAGGTGTGTTACAGATTACAACTCCCTTCTTATTATCGTATTAACCCCTCGTTTCATGTGTCTCTCCTCAGGCCGGTGGTAGCTGGTCCCTTACAAGACGGTGAGGTGCCGGAGGTCCCTTCGCCCCCTCTGGACATCGAGGGGTCCTCGGCATATACAGTACGTGCCATTCTGGACTCAAGACGCCGGGTGAGGGGCCTGCAGTACCTCGTGGACTGGGAGGGGTACGGTCCGGAGGAGAGGTGCTGGGTGCCGGTGGGGGACATACTGGATCCAGCACTGTTGTGGGATTTCCATCGCCTCCACCCGGATCGCCCTGCGCCTCACCCTCCGGGTCATCCCCATGGCCGGTGTCGGCGCGCTGCGGGAGCCGCGCGTCGGGGGGGGGTACTGTCACGACCCCTGCCGAGGGTGACTCCTCTCCCTGTTCGGGTGGCGCTCGGCGGTCGTCATCACCGGCCTACTAGCTGCCACCGATCCCTTTTTTCCTTTTCTGTTGGTTTTATTGGTATCACCTGTGTTCCATTAGTGATTAGTTGGGTATTTAAGCCTGTTTCCCCACCTGTTCTGTGTGCGGGCTTATTTCGTTCTTGCACTGTGTATTGTGTAAGTGGAACGTGTTTTGGGTCATTGTATTTTGATTACACCCTGTTGTAATTTTGGTGTATACTCTCTTTGATGGTGCATTTATTAAAGCACTATAGCAAACACTCTTGTTTCCTGCACCTGACTCTACACCCACTACATCAAGCGTTACATTGTCATAGGTAACAGTAATGCCTCTGGCTCGGATGTACATGCATGGACGTGCGCATCGTACCCCCTGGTTTAGCACCTCATGAAATACTCACAGGAAGACCCATGAGAATCCTAAACACCCCGTTCCCACAGAACAGGTTGACACTGACGGGTTGCGAGGATCAAATGGTAAGCTACTGTGCTGCACTCAACAATGTTCTGAAGTCTATTTTCCCCAGGATAAAAGTGGCTTTGCCTGAACCAAAAGGAGGACAGCTCCACAAATTGCAGCCAGGAGATTGAGTGGTCAACAAGGAACTCCGCAGAAAGACTTGGCACCAACAGCACTGGACTGGTCCATTCCAGGTACTCCTGATGGTTGCAGAGCAGTCGACGTGGGTTCACGCCAGCCACTGCAGGAAAGTGCTCCACAACCCAGACGAAGATGTACCAGCCGATGAATCGTCATATGTGACCCCAGTGGCCATAGGAGGACCAGGACCGGACTCTACGCATCATTTCTTTTGCTTTCGTGGTCAGTCTTTTCATTGTTAGCTGTTGTCTGGGCCCTGGGAGTAGTGACAACAATACAACTGAAGAATACAACACCAGCATAGTCCCACGGTGGGACTTAACCTCTATGGGCTAGGTGGGACGCTAGCGTGCCACCCGTGGTGCACTCCATCAACAGCAGGTGCATTTCAAGAGCGGCAAATTTGAATCCAAATAAATGTCAAAATTCAAATTTTTCAAACATACAACTATTTTACACCCTTTGAAAGATAAACATCTCCTTAATCTAACCACGTTTTACGATTTCAAAAAGGTTTTACGGCGAAAGCATAAATTTAGAGTATGTTAGGACAGTACATTTACAAGAGTTGTGTGTAATGTTTTGTCAATTCGAAGACAGGGTAACCAAAACCATAAAACCAGCTAAAATGATGCACTAACCTTTTACAATCTCCATCAGATGACACTCCTAGGACATTATGTTAGACAATGCATGCATTTTTAGTTCTATCAAGTTCATATTTATATCCAAAAACAGCGTTTTACTATGGCATTGATGTTGAGGAAATCGTTTCCCTCCAATAACCGGCAGTCAAGTCAGCGTCACAAATTAAATAATTAAAATTAGAAAACATTGGTAAAATATTATATTGTCATTTAAAGAATTATAGATTTACATCTCTTGAACGCAATCAACTTGCCAGATTTAAAAATAACCTTACTGGGAAATCACACTTTGCAATAATCTGAGCACTGCGCCCAGAAAAATACGCGTTGCGATACAGACTAGACGTCATGTTGGGAAGATCTAAAATCGAAAATACTATGTAAATAATCCATTACCTTTGATTCTCTTCATCAGATGTCACTTCCAGGTATCACAGGTCCATAACGAATGTAGTTTTGTTCAAAAAAGCTCATCATTTATGTCCAAAAATCTCCGTCTTGTTAGCACATGATCTAAGCCAGCCGGACTTCTCGTCATGAACGAGGGGAAAAAATATATTTACGTTCGTTCAAACATGTCAAACGTTGTATAGCATAAATCATTAGGGCCTTTTTTAACCAGAACATGAATAATATTCAAGGTGGACGAATGCATACTCTTTTATAACGTATTGGAACGAGGGTACCCAACATGAACTCGCGCGCCAGGTGTCTAATGGGACATCATCGTTCCATGGCTCTTGTTCGGTCAGATCTCCCTCCAGAAGACTCAAAAACTTTAGAGTGTTTTCTATCCATATATAATAAGTATATGCATATTCTAGTTACTGGGTAGGATTAGTAACCAGATTAAAATCGGGTACATTTTTTTTATCCAGACGTGCAAATGCTGCCCCCTAGCCCTAACAGGTTAAATAACAGCCGCTCCAGCTCAAGCCAATGGCTCAGGATGGGAGTCCAGCTAATAATAGCTGCCCCCGTTGTTTAAGAAGAAGGAGATTGATGCATCGGCGTGATGATTGTCCTTTTTGTAGAGATGAAGAGTGTACTTCTGTAGAACTGTTTTCATTGTTTAACCTGTTAGGGCTAGGGGGCAGCATTTGCACGTCTGGATAAAAAAAATGTACCCGATTTAATCTGGTTACTAATCCTACCCAGTAACTAGAATATGCATATACTTATTATATATGGATAGAAAACACTCTAAAGTTTCTAAAACTGTTTGAATGGTGTCTGTGAGTATAACAGAACTCATTTGGCAGGCAAAACCCTGAGACATTTTCTGACAGGAAGTGGATACCTGATGTGTTGTATTGACTTTAAACCTATCCCATTGAAAAACACAGGGGCTGAGGAATATTTTGGCACTTCCTATTGCTTCCACTAGATGTCACCAGCCTTTACAAAGTGTTTTGAGTCTTCTGGAGGGAGATCTGACCGAACAAGAGCCATGGAACGATGATGTCCCATTAGACACCTGGTGTGCGAGTTCATGTTGGGTACCCTCGTTCCAATACGTTATAAAAGAGTATGCATTCGTCCACCTTGAATATTATTCATGTTCTGGTTAAAAAAGGCCCTAATGATTTATGCTATACAACGTTTGACATGTTTGAACGAACGGAAATATATTTTTTCCCCTCGTTCATGACGAGAAGTCCGGCTGGCTTAGATCATGTGCTAACAAGACGGAGATTTTTGGACATAAATGATGAGCTTTTTTGAACAAAACTACATTCGTTATGGACCTGTGATACCTGGAAGTGACATCTGATGAAGAGAATCAAAGGTAATGGATTATTTACATAGTATTTTCGATTTTAGATCTCCCCAACATGACGTCTAGTCTGTATCGCAACGCGTATTTTTCTGGGCGCAGTGCTCAGATTATTGCAAAGTGTGATTTCCCAGTAAGGTTATTTTTAAATCTGGCAAGTTGATTGCGTTCAAGAGATGTAAATCTATAATTCTTTAAATGACAATATAATATTTTACCAATGTTTTCTAATTTTAATTACTTAATTTGTGACGCTGACTTGACTGCCGGTTATTGGAGGGAAACGATTTCCTCAACATCAATGCCATAGTAAAACGCTGTTTTTGGATATAAATATGAACTTGATAGAACTAAAAATGCATGCATTGTCTAACATAATGTCCTAGGAGTGTCATCTGATGGAGATTGTAAAAGGTTAGTGCATCATTTTAGCTGGTTTTATGGTTTTGGTGACCCTGTCTTTGACTTGACAAAACATTACACACAACTCTTGTAAATGTACTGTCCTAACATACTCTAAATTTATGCTTTCGCCGTAAAACCTTTTTGAAATCGTAAAACGTGGTTAGATTAAGGAGATGTTTATCTTTCAAATGGTGTAAAATAGTTGTATTTTTGAAAAATTTGAATTTTGACATTTATTTGGATTCAAATTTGCCGCTCTTGAAATGCACCTGCTGTTGATGGAGTGCACCACGGGTGGCACGCTAGCGTCCCACCTAGCCCATAGAGGTTAATGATTCCCTGTTTTGCACCATGTGAAGGTAAAACACTCAGTGGCTCAACAGAAGCCATTTACACAGATAATGTACAAGTGTAAGAAAAATCCCCCCCAATGCTTTAAGTTTTGCTTAGATTATGGCATAATTGACTTATATTATGAATTATTACTCACATGATTACTTGTAATTTTGTATTAGGTTGAGATTAGTCTCAAAACTGTGGAATATAGTGGTAAAATTACAAACTCTATTATGCACATCATTTATCTAAATCTTAAATCTCAACATTTCCACTGTCTGTTTCTCTCATGTAAGAAGAAGCCAGTGTTTTCCCTCTCTTGTTTCTCAGTAACTTAGTCACGTGGCCAAAGACAAAAGGGCCGTCTGAGAGTGACCAGTTTTTTGGTCCATCCTGTTCTTTCCCTATCTTTCAAGGGTACAGCTGTGTGGAGATATGAAGAGAACAGAGGCTCGCTTGAGCAGCAGCGACAATTCTATCAGCAGAAAGAAGTAAGAAAACTGGCATTATCACTTGTTTGTACGCTCTGCCCCCACCATGATCTCACACACCTGCTAAACTCCCACATAGACAAAAGAGGTTGTATTTTCCTATAAAGGCTGAGACCCAACTCTTGTTTGTTGGGCTTTTGACTGTTGCACCTGTTGTGCGATTATTAACCAGCTCCCTTTTATGCAAATCTTATTTTTTTTTAAATAGTTGTTTGGAGGAATCTACTGTCTCTCTCTTCCTTTCTGGTTAGAATTTCAGCGACAACTTCCTGTGAAGCAACGGAGAAAGAAAAGGAGAGATTAGTCTATATAGCTCCACCTCAAATGATACCCTTTGACACCCCGTAGGTCACTACTATTTACCAGAGCCACATAGTACTATGTGTTTACTATATAGGGAATGCAGACCGGAAGCAGTGGTGCTCTCTTGTGGATGACTTATGTGGCTCTGTAAGTCATTTAGGAAATAGAATTTTAACTAAATATACATTTGAGATGAAGCCATATACAATGCAGGGATTTTTCTGCCACAGAAACCCTTGGGGGGGGGGCCGCCTAAAATAATTTTAAGTCCAAACTGTAATTTTATTTATAATAAAATATGTAAAAAAGACAATGGACCTACAAGCATGTATGTTTTAATAATATAATATTTGTGAAATTCCAAAAAGAATGAATTTAACAATATTGATATTGTTTTTAAGTTTGAGCAAAATAACACAGCACTTGCCATGGCAAAATGCATAGAATTGCAGGAAATTAACTTTAAAACTGCAAAAATGCATGTCTTAAAAATGGCGATAAAAAAAAAACACAAAGATGGCAGCCTTTAAAAATTCAGCTGTGCCGACTGCGCCAATTGCTGCGCCCTACCACGCCCCCTGTCACACCCACCACCCTAAGCCCCGTTTTAATCCAGAAAAAAACCCTGCAATGTTCAATCACAGTGAAGTTTCTGCACTTCTTGTGAGGTCACAGCCAAGATTTTTGCACTTCCTGCGAGGTCACAGAGGCAGATGAGCACTTCCTGTGAGGTTACAGTGCTTTCAGTGAGAGCTCTCAGTCATTAGAGGCTCTGGTTTGAATTGTAAACAGGGTACACTGTGAGGACTGCGACGGCCCCTTACCAAGTCCAGCAAACAATAAATAAAACGTGCCTTTGTACCCCACGGGTGAGTAGGGTGGGGGGATGTGATGGTGTTTGGACGAAGAGGAAATATACCATCCCCTAACACTGGAATTACACACACATCAGCTGACAGCAACGTTTCTCTCCGCACGCTTCCCTCTTGCTCACCTGGGATCTGTCCTGCTCTACCCACAAACCACAAGTAATCCAGCGTCATGTACAAAGAAAAAATGTACTAGATGAAAAAAACATTAGGTGATTAGTTGGAGGTTCTCTTCCTCCTCCTCCTCCTCTTGGTTCTCCATGTAGCCTCCACAGGCAGGCAGCGCCCTCCAGTGGGTCTGCCAGGCCCTACCACGACATGCAGCGGTGACCCCAGTTCATAAGGGAGCCAGTGGGTCTGCCAGGCCCTACCACGACACGCAGCGGTGACCCCAGTTCACAAGGGAGCCAGTGGGTCTGCCAGGCCCTACCACGACACGCAGCGGTGACCCCAGTTCATAAGGGAGCCAGTGGGTCTGCCAGGCCCTACCATGACACGCAGCGGTGACCCCAGTTCATAAGGGAGCCTGTGGGTCTGCCAGGCCCTACCACGACATGCAGCGGTGACCCCAGTTCATAAGGGAGCCAGTGGTTCTGCCAGGCCCTACCACGACACGCAGCGGTGACCCCAGTTCACAAGGGAGCCAGTGGGGCACTGGAAGTGCTCTACAAAGTCTGGCGAGTTGGAGAGGGTGCCGATGAGGCTGTATTTTGGGGGGGTTGTGGGGTCACGAGTCCCTCGTGGGCGCTCTCCAGGGTTCGCACGGCACACCACAACTGAGAGAAGAAGACACGGTCCACCGATAAATAAGACAGGCAGTAGCTAGATCATTCACATCCCTGTCTTCCTGACTGAATGATACTAATTCTGTTTCTACTGAGTGTACAAAAAATTAACAATACCTTCCTAATATTGAGTTACCCCCGCCCCCCCTTTTGCATTCAGAACAGTCTCAATTCGTTGGGTCATGGACACTACAAGGTGTGGAAAGCGTTCCATAGGGATGCTGCGCCCATGTTGACTCCAATGCTTCCCCACAGTTGTGGCAGGTTGACTGGATGTCCTTTGGGTGGTGGACCATTCTCGATACACACAGGACACTATTGAGTGTGAAAAAACCCAGCAGCGTTGCAGTTCTTGACACAAACCAGTGCGCCTGGCACCTATAACCATACCCCCGTTCAAAGGAACTTAAATACACTATATATACAAATAGTATGTGAACACCCCTTCAAATTTGTGGATACAGCAATTTCAGACACCTGTTGCTGACAGGTCTATAAAATTGAGCACACAGCCATGCAATCTCCATAGACAAACATTGTCAGTAGAAAGGCCTTACTGAAGAGCTCAGTGATTTTCAACGTGGCACAGTCATAGGATGCCACCTTTCCAACAAGTCATTTCGTGAAATTTCTGCCCTGCTAGAGGTACCCCCCCCCCCCCCACCGATCAACTGTAAGTGCTGTTATTGTGAAGTGGAAACGTCTAGGAGCAACAACGGCAGAGATCGATGTGGAAGAACTTGACCGGCCTGCAAACCTCAACCCACCTCAACCCCATCGAACACCTTCGGGATGAATTGGAACGCCGACTGCGAGCCAGGACCTAATTGCCCCCAACATCAGTGACCCGACCTCACTAATGCTCTTGTGGCTGAATGGAAGCAAGTCCCCCCGCAGCAATGTTCCAACATCTAGCAGCAAAGTGGGGGACCAACTCCATGTCAATGCCCATGATTTTGGATTGAGATGTTCGATGAGCACGTGTTCACATACTTTTGTAGTGTATTTTGATCTTGGCCATTCACACTCTGAATGACACACACACACACAATCCATGTCTCAATTGTCTCAAGCATTTTTTTTTTACCTGTCTCCTCCCCTTCTTCATCTACACTGATTGAAGTGGATCTAACAAGTGACATCAATAAGGGATCGTAGGTTTCACCTGGATTCACCTGGTCTGTCTAATGTCATGGAAAGAGAAGGCGTTCTTAATGTGTTGTACATTCAGTGACGCTGTTATAATAACCAAACAGTTGGAATAAAACAAATATTGATGATGTAAACTGGGTGTACAAAACATTAACCTGTTGGGTCTAGGGGGCAGCATTTGCACGTCTGGATAAAAAAAATGTACCCGATTTAATCTGGTTACTAATCCTACCCAGTAACTAGAATATGCATATACTTATTATATATGGATAGAAAACACTCTAAAGTTTCCAAAACTGTTTGAATGGTGTCTGTGAGTATAACAGAACTCATTTGGCAGGCAAAACCCTGAGACATTTTCTGACAGGAAGTGGATACCTGATGTGTTGTATTGACTTTAAACCTATCCCATTGAAAAACACAGGGGTTTAGGAATATTTTGGCACTTCCTATTGCTTCCACTAGATGTCACCAGCCTTTACAAAGTGTTTTGAGTCTTCTGGAGGGAGATCTGACCGAACAAGAGCCATGGAACGATGATGGCCCATTAGACACCTTGCGCGCGAGTTCATCTTGGGTACCCTCGTTCCAATACGTTATAAAAGAGTATGCATTCGTCCACCTTGAATATTATTCATGTTCTGGTTAAAAAAGGCCCTAATGATTTATGCTATACAACGTTTGACATGTTTGAACGAACGGAAATCTATTTTTTCCCCTCGTTCATGACGAGAAGTCCGGCTGGCTTACATCATGTGCTAACGAGACGGAGATTTTTGGACATAAATGATGAGCTTTTTTGAACAAAACTACATTCGTTATGGACCTGTGATACCTGGAAGTGACATCTGATGAAGAGAATCAAAGGTAATGGATTATTTACATAGTATTTTCGATTTTAGATCTCCCCAACATGACGTCTAGTCTGTATCGCAACGCGTATTTTTCTGGGCGCAGTGCTCAGATTATTGCAAAGTGTGATTTCCCAGTAAGGTTATTTTTAAATCTGGCAAGTTGATTGCGTTCAAGAGATGTAAATCTATAATTCTTTAAATGACAATATAATATTTTACCAATGTTTTCTAATTTTAATTATTTAATTTGTTACGCTGACTTGACTGCCGGTTATTGGAGGGAAACGATTTCCTCAACATCAATGCCATAGTAAAACGCTGTTTTTGGATATAAATATGAACTTGATAGAACTAAAAATGCATGCATTGTCTAACATAATGTCCTAGGAGTGTCATCTGATGGAGATTGTAAAAGGTTAGTGCATCATTTTAGCTGGTTTTATGGTTTTGGTGACCCTGTCTTTGACTTGACAAAACATTACACACAACTCTTGTAAATGTACTGTCCTAACATACTCTAAATTTATGCTTTCGCCGTAAAACCTTATTGAAATCGTAAAACGTGGTTAGATTAAGGAGATGTTTATCTTTCAAATGGTGTAACATAGTTGTATTTTTGAAAAATTTGAATTTTGACATTTATTTGGATTCAAATTTGCCGCTCTTGAAATGCACCTGCTGTTGATGGAGTGCACCACGGGTGGCACGCTAGCGTCCCGCCTAGCCCCAAGAGGTTAATCATTCCAAGAAAACTCATCATTTGTTTCTTATTGAGTGGTTTAGGTGCTTCTACGATGGCTGTCTTTCTGGTAGAATTAAGTGTTCTCCCTTCTTGAGTTATAGTGTGCCCCAAATAGATAACTTCCTCCTGCCAGAGTTGCAACTTCCTCTTGCTGACTTTATGACCTTGTTCTGCTAAGAATACTAACAGTCTGCCTTACAGCCCTCCTGAGAAGGATTCGTAAAATATCATTTTCATAAATCAAAATTTAGCTTCCCTCGGGGCTCAAATTTTCCTAAATTACTAATAAGGTATTTTAATAAAATCTATAATTTGACTTCAGGACTACTTACACTAAAATAACTCCTTTAATTAACCCCACATCAATGGGTCCTTGGGACCCTAACACGGAGGGTACCGCTTTTAACTCTTCTTCCTGTTCCTAAGTTAACCTCTATGGGACCGGCGGGACGAATTCGTCCCACCTACGTAACAGCCACTGCCATCCTGTGGCGCGATTTTCAAAATCTTCAAAATCATATTACTTCAATTTCTCAAACATATGACTATTTTACAGCCATTTAAAGATAAGACTCTCGTTAATCTAACCACACTGTCCGATTTCAAAAAGGCTTTACAACGAAAGCAAAACATTAGATTATGTCAGCAGAGTACCAAGCCAGAAATAATCAGACACCCATTTTTCAAGCCAGCATATAATGTCACCAAAACCCAGAAGACAGCTAAATGCAGCACTCACCTTTGATGATCTTCATCAGATGACAACCCTAGGACATTATGTTATACAATACATGCATGTTTTGTTCAATCAAGTTCATATTTATATCAAAAACCAGCTTTTGACATTAGCATGTGACGTTCAGAACTAGCATACCCCCCGCAAACTTACGGGGAATTCGCTAACATTTTACTAAATTACTCACGATAAACGTTCACAAAAAGCATAACAATTATTTTAAGAATTATAGATACAGACCTCCTCTATGCACTCGATATGTCCGATTTTAAAATAGCTTTTTGGTGAAAGCACATTTTGCAATATTCTAAGTACATAGCCCAGGCATCACGGGCTCGCTATTTAGACACCCGGCAAGTTTAGCACTCACCATAATCATATTTACTATTATAAAAATGTCATTACCTTTTGTTGTCTTCGTCAGAATGCACACCCAGGACGTCTACTTCAATAACAAATGTTGGTTTGGTCCAAAATAATCCATCGTTATATCCGAATAGCGGCGTTTTGTTCGTGCGTTCCAGACACTATCCGAAATAGTAAAGAAGTGTCGCGCGCTTGGCGCAATTCCTGACAATAAAATTCAAAGTATTCCATTGCCGTACGTCGAAGCATGTCAACCGCTGTTTAAAATCAATTTTTACGTCATTTTTCTCGTAGAAAAGCGATAATATTCCGACAGGGAATCTCCTTTTCGGCAAACAGAGGAAAAAATCCCAAAGGCGGGGGCGGTCGGGGTCACGCGCATAAGCTAGTGTCTCTTGATGGGCCACTTGAGAAAGGTGATAATGTGTTTCAGCCTGGGGCTGGAATGACGACATTCTCTTTTTTCCCGGGCTCTGAGAGCCTATTGGAGCCGTGGGAAGTGTCACGTTAGAGCAGAGATCCTTAGTAAATGATAGAGATGGCAAAGAAGTTCCAGAAATGGTCAGACAGGCCACTTCCTGTAAAGGAATCTCTCAGGTTTTGACCTGCCATTTGAGTTCTGTTATACTCACAGACACCATTCAAACAGTTTTAGAAAATTTAGGGTGTTTTCTATCCATATGTAATAAGTATATGCATATTCTAGTTACTGAGTAGGAGTGGTAACCAGATTAAATCGGGTATGTTTTTTATCCAGCCGTGTCAATGCTGCCCCCTAGCCCTAACAGGTTAAAAACAAATCATCCTGACATTAATCGGGCCCCACGCCTAAGTGGACCCCAGGTTAAGTTCTCAGTTCTACAATTCAGTTTTCATCTATACCTGCCTAAAACTTAACTATGCTGCTCTCCACTCAGTAACTGTTATCTAACAATTCTGTATCACTTCTATCTTCTCTCAATCCTGACTTATTATGGGAATCTTACCTTCTGCTCTCTATCTTGCTCTCCTCCTGGCCCACCCTTTTGACACAAGGCTCTCATGTATTTTAGAAAAATCCACATGTCTTATAATAGTAATCCCTGAGATGATTCCATAGCTACTTAAATGTATCTCCATACTCTTCATGATCACCACAGATGTCATATATCCCTGTCCTGTTGGCTTAGAATATATCCTATGTACTTAACCTAAGTCTACCGTTATTACGCTTATTCTGGCTAAATATAATATTAATATTATGGCAATTTCACAACCTTGTTGGGTTAAATTCCTTACACTGCATCCAACCACAGCTAAACTTAGCTTTATAATGTATAAAAATACCACTACTGGTCAAAAGATATTCAAATAACATAATCAGATCAAATTCACTAATCTGAACTACTCCACAAAGAAACATTATTGTACCCTTATCGTCATTCTGTCTTCTCATTGGTTCAAATTACCAATGTGTCTAAGAACTTTAAACTCCATCATCATTATCAGTTATACAAATTTCCTTAAAACCAGTATTACAAATGACCTTAAATTCATCATCCAAATGGCCCTCCCATGAGGCTGATCAGACCACAAAGGGGTGCCATGATAGAGGTCAAAAGTCATACCACCCTTTCAAAACGGTGTTTCTTATTATATTAGACAAATTAACCTGTTAGGGCTAGGGGGCAGTATTTACACCGCCGGATAAAAAACGTACCCGATTTAATCTGGTTACCACTCCTACCCAGTAACTAGAATATGCATATACTTATTACATATGGATAGAAAACACCCTAAAGTTTCTAAAACTGTTTGAATGGTGTCTGTGAGTATAACAGAACTCCTATGGCAGGCAAAAACCTGACAAGGTTTCATTCAGGAAGAGGCCTGTCTGACAAGGTGTCGTTCTTCTTGTCTCTGTTTATTGAAGAGTGAGGATCTTAGCTGTCCCGTGACACTTCCTACGGCTGCCATAGGGTCTCAGAAGGCGGTAAAACGCTGAATCGTGGCTTTGCAGGCTCTGGCTGAAAAAAAGTAGCGCGTTTGGGTAGTGGCTGGTTACAGTACTGTGAGACTCAGGCTCGTGCCCGCGTCGACCGAAAGCTTTGTTTACTTTCCTCTGTTTAGCTAAATGGACATTCCCGGTCGGAATATTATCGCTATTTTACGAGAAAAATCGCATAAAAATTGATTTTAAACAGTGTTTGACATGCTTCGAAGTGCGGTAATGGAATATTTTGAAATCTTTTGTCACGATACGCGCCAGCGCATCACCCTTCGGATAGTGTCTTGAACTCAAGAACAAAACGCCGCTATTTGGATATAACTATGGATTATTTGGAACCAAAACAACATTGGGTGTAATGAACAAGTCCTGGGAGTGCATTCTGAAGAAGAACATCAAAGGTAATCCAATTTTTCTTATAGTAAATCTCAGTTTGGTGAGTGCCAAAATTGGTAGGTGTCAAAATAGCTAGCCTGTGATGGCCGGGCTATCTACTCAGAATATTGCAAAATGTGCTTACACCGAAAAGCGGACACCGCGATTGCATAAAGGAGTTCTGCATCTATAATTCTTAAAATAATTGTTATGTTTTTTGTGAACGTTTATCGTGAGTAATTTAGTAAATTCACCGGTAGTTTTCGGTGGGAATGCTAGTCACATGCTAATGTAAAAAGCTGGTTTTTGATACAAATATGAACTTGATTGAACAAAACATGCATGTATTGTATAACATAATGTCCTAGGAGTGTCATCTGATGAAGATCATCAAAGGTTAGTGCTGCATTTAGCTGTGGTTTTGGTTTTTGTGACATTATATGCTAGCTTGAAAAATGGGTGTCTGATTATTTCTGGCTGGGTACTCTCCTGACAATCTAATGTTTTGCTTTCGCTGTAAAGCCTTTTTGAAATCGGACAATGTGGTTAGATTAACGAGTCTTGTCTTTAAAATGGTGTAAAATAGTCATATGTTTGAGAAATTTAAGTTATAGCATTTTTGAGGTATTTGTATTTCGCGCCACGCGATTCCACTGGCTGTTGACCTCGCCTAGACAGGTTAACCTCTCTCGGGTATGTGGGACGAATCGTCCCACCTCGTCAACAGCCAGTGGAACGAGTGGCGCGAAATACGAAAAACCTTAAAAATGCTATTACTTCAATTTCTCAAACATATGACTTTATGTGATTCATATGATGTATGTCATGACAAAAAATTTCAAAATATTCCATTACTGTACTTCGAAGCATGTCAAACGCTGTTTAAAATCAATTTTTATGCTATTTTTCTCGTAAAATAGCGATAATATTCCAACTGGGCGTCGTTGTTTTCGGTCAAAGGCTGAAAGAAAAACATGGCCACTTCTCGGGGCCGCGCATCTCCCGTCTCTGAGCCACCAGCCTGACCCCTCACAAACAGCGCTCCTGTACCTAGCCCAGAGACAGCAGAGATCTCATTCCACTTTCTGGCACCTTCAGAGAGCCTATGGGAGCCTTAGAAATTGTCACATTACAGCAGAGATCCTGTATTTTCGACAGAGATGCCACAGAAGCACAAGAAATGGTCAGAGAGGGCACTTCCTGTATGAAATCTTCTCATGTTTTGGCCTGCCATATGAGTTCTGTTATACTCACAGACACCATTCAAACAGTTTTATAAACTTTAGAGTGTTTTCTATCCAAATCTACCAATTATATGCATATTCTCGTTTCTGGAAAAGAGTAGTAACCAGTTTAAATCGGGTACGTTTTTTATCCGGCCGTGAAAATACTGCCCCCTACCCTAGAGAGGTTAACCTCTATGGGCTAGGTGGGACGCTAGCGTGCCACCCGTGGTGCACTCCATCAACAGCAGGTGCATTTCAAGAGCGGCAAATTTGAATCCAAATAAATGTCAAAATTCAAATTTTTCAAACATACAACTATTTTACACCCTTTGAAAGATAAACATCTCCTTAATCTAACCACGTTTTACGATTTCAAAAAGGTTTTACGGCGAAAGCATAAATTTAGAGTATGTTAGGACAGTACATTTACAAGAGTTGTGTGTAATGTTTTGTCAATTCAAAGACAGGGTCACCAAAACCATAAAACCAGCTAAAATGATGCACTAACCTTTTACAATCTCCATCAGATGACACTCCTAGGACATTATGTTAGACAATGCATGCATTTTTAGTTCTATCAAGTTCATATTTATATCCAAAAACAGCGTTTTACTATGGCATTGATGTTGAGGAAATCGTTTCCCTCCAATAACCGGCAGTCAAGTCAGCACCACAAATTAAATAATTAAAATTAGAAAACATTGGTAAAATATTATATTGTCATTTAAAGAATTTAATTAGATTTACATCTCTTGAACGCAATCAACTTGCCAGATTTAAAAATAACCTTATTGGGAAATCACACTTTGCAATAATCTGAGCACTGCGCCCAGAAAAATACGCGTTGCGATACAGACTAGCCGTCATGTTGGGGAGATCTAAAATCGAAAATACTATGTAAATAATCCATTACCTTTGATTCTCTTCATCAGATGTCACTTCCAGGTATCACAGGTCCATAACGAATGTAGTTTTGTTCAAAAAAGCTCATCATTTATGTCCAAAAATCTCCGTCTTGTTAGCACATGATCTAAGCCCGCCGGACTTCACTTCATGAACGAGGGGAAAAAATATATTTACGTTCGTTCAAACATGTCAAACGTTGTATAGCATAAATCATTAGGGCCTTTTTTAACCAGAACATGAATAATATTCAAGGTGGACGAATGCATTCTCTTTTATAACGTATTGGAACGAGGGTACCCAACATGAACTCGCGCGCCAGGTGTCTAATGGGACATCATCGTTCCATGGCTCTTGTTCGGTCAGATCTCCCTCCAGAAGACTCAAAACACTTTGTAAAGGCTGGTGACATCTAGTGGAAGCAATAGGAAGTGCCAAAATATTCCTCAGCCCCTGTGTTTTTCAATGGCATAGGTTTAAAGGTAATACAACACATCAGGTATCCACTTCCTGTCAGAAAATGTCTCAGGGTTTTGCCTGCCAAATGAGTTCTGTTATACTCACAGACACCATTCAAACAGTTTTAGAAACTTTAGGGTGTTTTCTATCCATATATAATAAGTATATGCATATTCTAGTTACTGGGTAGGATTAGTAACCAGATTAAATCGGGTAAATTTTTTTATCCAGCCGTGCAAATACTGCCCCCTAGCCCTAACAGGTTAACTTGGATGTTGATGACTTTAGAAAGGCAGGGCATGATGGATATAGGTCTGTAACAGTTTGGGTCTAGAGTGTCACCCCCTTTGAAGAGGGGGATGACCGCGGAAGTGTTCCAATCTTTAGGAATCTCGGACGATACGAAAGTGAGGTTGAACAGACTAGTAATAGGGGTTGCCACAATGGCGGCGGATAATTTTAGAAAGAGAGGGTCCAGATTGTCTAGCCCAGCTGATTTGTAGGGGTCCAGGTTTTGCAACTCTTTCAGAACATCAGCTATCTGAATTTGGGTGAAGGAGAAGATGGGGAGGCTTGGGCAAGTAGCTGCGGGGGGTGGGGAGCTGTTGGCCGGGGTTGGGGTAGCCAGGAGGAAAGCATGGCCAGCCGTAGAGAAATGCTAATTGAAATTCTCAATTATTGTGGAGTTATCGGTGGTGAGTGTTTCCTAGCCTCAGTGCAGTGGGCAGCTGGGAGGAGGTGCTCTTATTCTCCATGGACCTTACAGTGTCCCAAAACTTTCTGTTTGAAAAAGCTAGCCTTTGCTTTCCTAACTGACTGTGTGAATTGGTTCCTGACTTCCCTGAAAAGTTGCATATCGCGGGCAGTATTCAATGCTAGTGCAGTACGCCACAAGATGTTTTTGTGCTTGTCGAGGGCAGTCAGGTATGGAGTGAACAAGGGCTATATCTGTTCTTAGTTCTACATTTTTTGAAAGGGGCTTATTTAAAGCATCAGACAAGTTACGTACATATAGTTGATTTTATTAAAACACATGGAGCGATTGGTAGAAAGAACAGATGACTCTTGGTTGACCAAGATGTATTTTAGGTGGGGACAGCACTAGAACATGATTTTGAGGCTCCCGAGTGGCACAGCGGTCTAAGACACTGCATCTCAGTGCTAGAGGCGTCACTACAGGCTGTATCACAACCGGCCGTGATTGGGAGTCCCATAGGGTGGTGCACAATTGGCCCAGCGTCGTCCGGGGTAGGCCATCATTGGAAATAAGAATTTTTTCTTAACTGACTTGCCTAGTTAAATAAAGGTTACATTTAAATAAATAAGTGTTTTTTGACAAACCGTTTTTTACAAACCCGTCAAGGCTCCAAATTTGAGAAGGGTTTAAAAGAAATGTTTCAAACCAATGCATGAATGTTATTGAATCTAGGTATGTTTCGCCTTTAATGTAATGACATGAAAAAAATTGGCTGAATATTATACAATGACTTATCAACAGCTGTAATAATTTGACCCGCACAGGAAATCTACACTGGTAATTCTATAATATACTATATAGCCTAGAAACCTGGTTAAACCATCATTATGACCTCATGGATGAATTCTAGAATATACTATATAGCCTAGAAACCTGGTTAAACCATCATTATGACCTCATGGATGAATTCTAGAATATACTATATAGCCTAGAAACCTGCTTAAACTATCATTATGACATCATGGATGAATTCTAAAATATACTATATAGCCTAGAAACCTGCTTAAACTATCATTATGACATAATGGATGGCCAGTCTTTGTATTCATAGTGTAGTGAATTCAGGGGATAGCCTGAAGGTTGCTACAATAGCTTTCTCTATGAATTTGAGTGATTACATTTCTCCATCCCTCAGCTGTTTACCAAACCACGTCTCTGAGCAGCCATTTTGTTGCTGTTTAAAAAACCCACACAGCAATCAATCAACCAAATCTGCAGTTCAAACACTGTTTTGGTAATAAGATGATGGGGTTGGAGAAATGTAACTACTTTCAAACTCATAGACAGACCTATGGATGCAAGGACTGACCATCCATGATATCAACATTATAGTTTTAACCATGTTGATACAGTGTTGATTTACATTCTTTCTAGACGTTGGAGTAAAAAAAAGCTTATTTGTGGTTCTGATGGGGAACAATAGTTGAACTAAGCTCATGAGACATGTGTTATATTCTTCAAGAATCAATGGCTATAAATAACTAATATAAAAGTCACAATATGGATGTAGCTATTGCAGATTTCCCCTTTAACACCACACATCAGTTCAACAACTGCAGAGTTTGTACCTCTGTATTTAAGACAGTACTTACTAGTGTTAATCAGGGAACGGTTTCTCAAACCCATCTTATGGCTAAGTTCATCGTTAGAACCATTGGATGCCTTAAGTTGCGTTTGGGAAACCGGGCCCAGATATCCAGTTTCTTCCTCCTCCTTTATCGACGTAACAGTCATCTCCCCCTCTTCCTCTTTCACTCCATAAACTGCATCCTCCTCTTCTTTTACTGTAACATCCTCCTCCTCTTTCACTCTGAACGCGTCTTTTTCTTCTTTCACAGTAACGGCCTCACCCTCTACTTCTTGTTTTACTGTGATGTTCTCTTCTTTAGCAGGAGAGTAGCTCAGTGACCGCATGGTCGGAGATGTTAGCTAGCTAGGCTAATGCTAACTTAACCTGCCCGCTAGCTGACTAATAACAAAAACACTGTAAATATGAAATTAAATCGGATAACTAACTAGACGACAGAAGTGGGTTTTAAACACAGTGGCTAATATACACTAACGCGTCTAAAGAGCTTTATCGGTTCGGCTATTTTGTCTAGCAAGCTACCGTGGTGTCCGACTAACTGTTGCTGCTGTTGAAAGAAGAGTTCCGTCCACTACATTATACGTCACACCAACAGCATCGCGTTAAATTCCCAGACTGCCATCTGCTGACTGGAGTGGGTAACGCAGTTGAGTAAAATGTTAATTTTGTCAGACAAAAAGTTAAAGGGTAGGAATAAGGGACATCGCTGGTACTAAAATATTCATTAGCCCCCCCCCCCCTAAATAAATCAATATCAGTCAATATATTTTTTCTGTGACTTTTTTTTTTCGTCAACCGTTCCATCGCATCTTAAACTTCTAGTCCCTGGGCAGGTTATTAAAAAACAATTACAATATAGACAATCATTGAACAGTGAGCACACGCAGAGTAACATAGGACAAGCAAGACATAGCATAAAGACAGAGCAACATAGGACAAGCAAGACATAGCATACAGACAGAGCAACATAGAACAAAAAGCAACAAGACAAAATCCATAAAAGCAACAAAGTGTTTCCACACCTCACAAGCTACAGACACCAGACAACATGGAAAGTGGCAATACACAGCTAGTGATTATGTTCACAAGTCTGATTGACCTTTAGCCATGTCTTCATGCATTTTGTGAAAGTGTGATATGTGGTGCAGTTATGTGTGTCTGATGGCAGTGTATTCCAGACATGTGAAGCTCTCACAGAGAAAGCGGATTTACTAAAGGTGCTTTTCCTTAAGGGAACTATACAGTCACCTCTCATGGCAGACCTTGTGAATCTGCTGCCATATGTTTGGGTTTTCTGTTTAACAAAAATACTGAGTGGAGGGGGAGCGGAGGGGGAGAGGGGGAGCTAGGTCATTTAGGATCTTGAATACAAGACATGCGATAGCAAAAGAGATGAGATAGCAAAAGCTCAGGTTGCCCAGGCCGGCGGAGATACAATCTTCGGCAAAATCATTCGCAAGAGATTCCTGCAAAAATATTATTTGAAGATGACTGATAAAAAAAAGGTGATACCCTCAATTAAAATAATGTTTGTCTGCCATTGTAATTACCACAGTCTGATATAGTCTGATATAGTCTGATATAGTGTGATGATTAGATAACAAGACACTCACAGGCCAGTCTCAGGGAGATGTTGAGAGTGACTTGTAGAACACACAGCATCCCAAAGCTACAGCAACCATCCTATAGAGTGTTATCCCTGAATCCTCAGGTCCTGAGGAGATACACACCGATGTGAGAACACACACACATATACCCACAAACACACGCGTGCACAAGCATACATACACACAAGCATACATACACACAAGTATACACACACACACACGAGCGCATATAAGAGGGTGGGGATGTGACATAATCAGCCACAGTAGGACTGTTTCAAACAGCTGTTTTATGATAGAAAGTCTACCAATCCATTCTTAAAGATGATCACTTATAAATTCCTCATTAACTTAGTTCAACAGTCGATCCCCATCAGAATTTAAAATAAAATATTTTCTTTGTAATTGTTATGTTAACAATATTGTAAACAAACTATGTATAGCTTCAAAACATTGGTTAAAAATATAATTTGCTATGAGTTGGCATTTCTCAGTGTTTTTGTTCATGTGTCTTTGTCTGTGTGTCATAGTTATCTTGGTTCTTACCTGAGCGATTGGTCTCAGTCTTCACTCTCCTCGTTGCTCTGTTCAAGTTTTCTTCAATAACCTGTTGGTTGACGTAGTCATCCATCTTAACTAACTCTAGGATTACCTTTCTGTATCCTAATGGTAATATCTACTGTAGGAGTACCTTTCTGTATCCTAATGGTAATATCTACTGTAGGAATACCTTTCTGTATCCTAATGGTAATATCTACTGTAGGAATACCTTTCTGTATCCTAATGGTAATATCTACTGTAGGAGTACCTTTCTGTCTCCTAATGGTAATATCTACTGTAGGAATACCTTTCTGTATCCTAATGGTAATATCTACTGTAGGAATACCTTTCTGTCTCCTAATGGTAATATCTACTGTAGGAGTACCTTTCTGACTGACTCCTAATGGTAATATCTACTGTAGGAATACCTTTCTGTCTCCTAATGGTAATATCTACTGTAGGAATACCTTTCTGTATCCTAATGGTAATATCTACTGTAGGAATACCTTTCTGTATCCTAATGGTAATATCTACTGTAGGAGTACCTTTCTGTATCCTAATGGTAATATCTACTGTAGGAGTACCTTTCTGTCTCCTAATGGTAATATCTACTGTAGGAGTACCTTTCTGTATCCTAATGGTAATATCTACTGTAGGAATACCTTTCTGTATCCTAATGGTAATATCTACTGTAGGAATACCTTTCTGTATCCTAATGGTAATATCTACTGTAGGAGTACCTTTCTGTATCCTAATGGTAATATCTACTGTAGGAGTACCTTTCTGTATCCTAATGGTAATATCTACTGTAGGAATACCTTTTAGGAATACTTATTATTGAAGTGGTTAATAATTGGTCCCACCTATTTATTTTTTTACCAAGCGTAAGCCTATGGCAAATCATATGACATGTTTCTAATAAAATAATAAATAATCATTTTACAGTGTTCAGTATGTCTGCATACTCTCCTCTAAATCTAAACACAACAATTATGTGTCTTGTTTTTTATCTCTTCCGATATTCTTGTAATTTTCTTCTTCCTCCTCTATGTCTCTCTCTGACACTAAGGCTCCTTTCTCCTCTTCTCCCATCTCCTCTCTTCCCATCTCCTCTTCTCCCGTCTCCTGTCTCCTCTCCTCCGGTCTCCTCTCCTCCTGTCTCCTATTCTCCCCTCCTCTCCAACTGTCTCCTGTCTCCTCTCCTCCTGTCTCTTCTACTCCCATCTCCCTATTAGAGGAAAAAGTCTACGGTCCTTCCCATTGGCCAATATTATCCAATGCGTTTTGAGAAGGAAGCGAAGAGACCAAGAGGATGCAAGGAGGAATCAAGGAAGGATGAATTGAGAAAAGCCCATGGGCATGTCTGTAATACCACTATTTTACCTCTATGGTGAGTTCATCTCTCACTTTAACCACTAGGTGGCTTCATCGCCCATTGAGAGAGAGAGCGAGAGAGAGATCGAGAGAGAGAGAGCGAGAGAGAGAGAGAGCGAGAGAGAGAGCGAGAGAGAGAGCGAGAGAGCGAGAGAGAGAGAGAGAGAGAGAGAGAAAGATAATGACAGTGGAGACTTTGTATTAAGAATGTTGTTTTCTGTCACAACAGACATTCATCAATGGGTTTAACTCAGTCCCAGAAGCCAGGTACCTCCAAATTATGCTGCGTGACAGACAGAAAGCCTGAAAGTCTATTTATGCACCGGTTGCGTCAAATTAAGGAACATAATAAAAAAAAAAACATCAAAATCCAATGGTGAAATTTAACCTGTTAGGGCTAGGGGGCAGTATTGACACGGCCGGATAAAAAACGTACCCGATTTAATCTGGTCACTACTCCTGCCCAGTAACTAGAATATGCATATAATTATTGGCTTTGGATAGAAAACACCCTAAAGTTTCTAAAACTGTTTGAATGGTGTCTGTGAGTATAACAGAACTCAAATGGCAGGCCAAAACCTGAGAAGATTCCATGCAGGAAGTGGCCTGTCTGACAAGTTGTGTTTCATCTTGGCTCTTTTTATTGAAGACTGAGGATCTTTGCTCTAACGTGACAGTTCCTACGGCTCCCATAGGCTCTCAGAGCCCGGGAAAAAGCTGAACGATATCGAGGCAGCCTCTGGCTGAAACACATTATCGCTTTTGGCAAGTGGCCGATCAGAGTACTATGGGCTTAGGCGCGTGCACGAGTCGAAAAATGCTTTATTTTCTTTCGTCTGTTTACCTAAACGCAGATTCCCGGTTGGAATATTATCGCTTTTTTACGAGCTAAATGGCATAAAAATTGATTTTAAACAGCGGTTGACATGCTTCGAAGTACGGTAATGGAATATTTAGAAATGTTTTGTCACGAATTGCGCCATGCTCGTCACCCTTATTTACCCTTTCGGATAGTGTCTTGAACGCACGAACAAAACGCCGCTGTTTGGATATAACTATGGATTATTTTGAACCAAACCAACATTTGTTATTGAAGTAGAAGTCCTGGGAGTGCATTCTGACGAAGACAACAAAAGGTAATCAAACTTTTATAATAGTAAATATGATTATGGTGAGTGCTAAACTTGCCGGGTGTCTAAATAGCTAGCCCGTGATGCCTGGGCTATGTACTTAGAATATTGCAAAATGTGCTTTCACCAAAAAGCTATTTTAAAATCGGACATATCGAGTGCATAGAGGAGGTCTGTATCTATAATTCTTAAAATAATTGTTATGCTTTTTGTGAACGTTTATCGTGAGTAATTTAGTAAAATGTTAGCGAATTCCCCGGAATGCTAGTTCTGAACGTCACATGCTAATGTAAAAAGCTGGTTTTTGATATAAATATGAACTTGATTGAACAAAACATGCATGTATTGTATAACATAATGTCCTAGGGTTGTCATCTGATGAAGATCATCAAAGGTTAGTGTTGCATTTAGCTGTCTTCTGGGTTTTTGTGACATTATATGCTAGCTTGAAAAATGGGTGTCTGATTATTTCTGGCTTGGTACTCTGCTGACATAATCTAATGTTTTGCTTTCGTTGTAAAGCCTTTTTGAAATCGGACAGTGTGGTTAGATTAACGCGAGTCTTGTTTTTAAATAGCTGTAAAATAGTCATATGTTTGAGAAATTGAAGTAATAGGATTTTTAAGGTTTTGAAAATTGCGCCACAGGCTTCAAGTGGCTGTTACGTAGGTGGGACGAATTCGTCCCGCCTAGCCCATAGAGGTTAATGGGGGGTTGGACTCTCAATTGGAGGTGCTTTCTCGTTGCCTCTGATTGAGAGTCCTATATATGGGTAATTGTTTGGTTTAGTGTTGTGGGAGATTGCTTCTTGTTTTGCCTGTGTGAGCATGACAAGACTGTTTTGTTGTTCGTGCTTTCTTCGTTTTGTTGTTCGTGCTTTCTTCGTTTTGTTGTTTTGGTGTTCTCTTTATTTAAAAAAAATATCAAGATGAGCATCCACATTCCTGCTGCGTTTTGGTCCTCTACTCCTTACGACAACCGTGACATCTCCTTCCACAAGATATGTTGTTTTTGTTCCAAATAATCCATAGTTCAGGTCACTATCCAAAGGGTAACGCGCGAATGCATATCGAGACAAAAAAATTCTAAATGTTCCTTTACCGTACTTAGAAGCATGTCAAACGCTGTTTAAAATAAATGTTTATGGTATTTTTCTCGTAAAATAGCGATAATATTCCAACCGGACAATAGTGTATTCATTCAAAAAGAAAAAGAAAAAACAGCATGTTCGCGGGACCGCGCATCACCAATCTCTTAGTCACCAGGCAGACCACTGACAAACTGAGCTACCATACTCTGCCCAAAGACAGGAGACGCCTCAATCCGCATTCTGAAGGCTTTAGCGATCCAATGGAAGCCTTAGAAAGTGCTACGTAACCCCAGGGATACTGTAGTTTTGAAAGGGACTACAACGAAGAACTACAAATTCTCAGACAGGCCACTTCCAGGTTGAATTTTTCTCAGGTTTTTGCCTGGCATATGAGTTCTGTTATCCTCCTCATGGGCCCGTCCCTTCTGCGGGACGGAAATCCATCGAAAAATCCTATCGCCATTAGCATAACAAAATGTCGTATTTTTTTCTTTTCAAATATAGGACTATGTTATATCGTTTTATAGATACACCTCTCCTGAATCGACCCACGTTGTCTGATTTCAAAAAGGCTTTACAGCAAAAGCAAAACATTAGATTATGTTAGAGGAGTGTATCATAAAAGTAGCCACATAGCCATTTTCCGACCAACCACATGCATCACAAATAACCAAAAAACAGCTAAATGCAGCACTAACCTTTGACAATCTTCATCAGATGACACACCTAGGACATCATGTTACACAATACATGCCTTTTTTGTTCTATCAAGTTCATATTTATATATAAAAACAGCATTTTACATCGGCGCGTGACGTTGACTAACTATTTTTCCTCAAATGCATCATTTGAAACAGCGCTACAATTTACTAAATTACTATTCGAAAACAATTTTAAAATGTAATATTGTCATTATAAGATTTATAGATGAATATCTCTTGAAAGACCTGTAATAACAGATTTAAAAATAACTTTACTGGGTAATCATACTTTGCGATGAAAGGGGATGCGATACTCAGAAAAATAGGCTAACGTTACAGGTCTGCGCCATCTTGGAACAATCGCATATCAAATCTAGTCTTGTATATTTTTGAAAATATTTCCTCACCTTTGATTTTCATCAGAATGCACTTCCAGGAATCCCAGGTCCACAACAAATGTATTTTCGTTCGAAAAAGTTAATCCATTATGTCCCAATAGCTTGATCTGTTTAGGGCATCCTGAAGGCTGCAACACAAGTACCGTCGTGAGCGCGAAACCTCTCTTACCAAAATTTTTTTACATTTAGGTTCGTTCAAACATGTCAAACGTTGTATAACATTTATCTCTCGGGCCTTTTACAACCACAGATCCTGTAACATTCAAGGGGGACGATTTCATTGTCTTTCAAAACGTTTCGAAAGGTGGGGGTAGACAGGGGCGCCAGCGTCATAATGGTGATGGCCCTCTCCATGTCACTGCGTTCCACAGCCTCTCTTTCAGGCAGTTTTGACAGTAGGAGACTCAAACCACTTTGTAAAGACTGGGGACATCTAGTGGAAGCAATAGGAAGTGCTCAATGAACCATTGCTCACAGTGTGAGTTATAGGCACAGCGCTGAAGTTGAATGCGCAATTCAGAATTCCACATCCTGTTACGATCGGTCTCGGGGTTTTGACTGCCATATGAGTTCTGTTATACTAAGACACCATTCAAACAGTTTTAGAAACTTTAGGGTGTTTTCTATCCACATATATTAATTACATGCATATCCTAGCTTCTGAGGTTGAGTAGGAGGCCGTTGAAAATGGGCACGATTTTTTTCCAAAACGCGCTGTAGCGCCCCCTATCCTAGGCGAACTCGAAGAGGTTATACTCACAGACACCATTCAAACAGTTTTAGAAACTTCAGTGTTTTCTATCCAAATCTACTAATAATATGCATATTCTCGTTTCTGGGAAAGAGTAGTAACCAGTTTAAATCGGGTACGTTTTTTTATCCGGCCGTGAAAATACTGCACCTAGCCAAGACAGGTTAAATGTAGCTGTCACTCCCATTGAATGGGGAATGATGGCACACATTGTTCAAGACAACATGGTAGTTTGCAGGGAACCGTGCTATTGGTAGAGTCAAGATCTGTTAAGGGGGGGAGTAACGGATAATCCTAAAACCTTGATGGAACTTGCGGATGATGCAGTACCAGGCCTCACTAAGATGCCTCCCAATGACTTACACTGCCCTCTCTGGTATAATAGACACCCAGGCCCCAATCCAGTCTATGAGGAGGCATTACTTAAAACCACAGAGAGAATTATAGGGCTAAAGTGGTTCCACTATGACAGTACACATGCAGCAGGGGAAGTAGAGCCACAGCCTCAGACACAAAGACTGTTCAGGGAAAGGTGTGGCCCCCATGTCTCTCTTGCGAAAGAACCTTCAGAAGGGTGGGAGGACATGTCAGTGGATATTTAAGGGAAAGAGAATCACAGACTGGGCAGACATGATGAGTGGAGATCAGCATAGTCCATCAACCGATAGATATCATAGGAAGCTATATTGGAGAGCAAATAGTGTTCCTGTGGTACATTTGAGTGAATGTGGGAGGTACTGAGGAGAGGCATGAAAATAAGGGAGAGCCGCACACCCTAGGAGCTCAGATGCAACGTTTCGTTGCTCAGATGCAACGTTTCGACAGCCAAGCTGTCTTCATCAGGGTATAATCCGAGGAGGGTATAACTGAGGAGAGGCATACCTGTTAACAGAAGTTACCTGTTAACCTCTACGGGCTAGGGGGCAGTATTGAGAATTTTGGAAAAAATATGTGCCCATTTTTAACTGCCTCCTACACCAACTCAGAAGCTAGAATATGCATATTATTGTTCAGGTTTGGATATAAAACACCCTAAAGTTTCTAAAACTTTTTGAATGGTGTCTGTGAGTATAACAGAACTCATATGGCAGGCAAAAACCTGAGAGATTCCTTTACAGGAAGTGGCCTGTCTGACCATTTGTCTTTCTTTGACATCTCTTTCTAATACAAAAGATCTCTGCGGTAACGTGACACTTCCCACGGCTCCAATAGGCTCTCAGAGCCCGGGAAAAAACAGAATGTCGTCATTGCAGCCCCAGGCTGAAGCACATTATCGCCTTTGTCAAGTGGCTCATCAGGGGACATTGGGCTTTAGGCGTGTGCACTGGCTGCCCCCGTCTTTCTGTTTTTCCCTCTTTTTACCGAAACGTACATTCCCGGTTGGAATATTATTGCTTTTTTACGAGCTAAATGGCATAAAAATTGATTTTAAACAGCGGTTGACATGCTTCGAAGTACGGTAATGGAATATTTAGAATTTTTTTGTCACGAAACGCGCCATGCTCGTAACCCTGATTTACCATTTCGGATAGTGTCTAGAACTCACGAACAAAATGACGCTGTTTGGATATAACGATGGATTATTTGGGACCAAACCAACATTTGTTATTGAAGTAGAAGTCCTGGGAGTGCATTCTGATGAAGAACATCAAAGGTAATGAAACTTTTCTAATAGTAAATCTGATTTCTGTGAGTGCCAAACTTGTTCGGCGTGTAAATGGCTAGCCCTGTGATGCCGGGCTATCTACTGAGAATATTGTAAAATGTGCTTTCACCGAAAAGCTATTTTAAAATCGGACATATCGAGTGCATAGAGGAGTTCTGTATCTATAATTCTTAAAATAATTGTTTAACGAGAGTCTTGTCTTTAAAATGCTGTAACATAGTCATATGTTTGAGAAATTGAAGTAATAGCATTTCTAAGGTTTTGAAAATCGCGCCACTGGATTAGACTGGCTGTTGCGTAGGTGGGACGAATTCGTCCCGCCTTGCCTCAAGAAGTTAACAGAAGAACAGGAATTAGAATTACAAATAGTCCCTGAGCACTTATGGTCACAAGGTCCAGCAGATGTAGGATTAATTAAAGGGGGAATTCCAATACAGGTATTGCCGAAATCTAATCATAGACCATACCAGAAGTAAAATTTAATGAAGCCCGAGGTAATAAAAGGGATTACTCCCATATTTGAGGAATGGGTAGAAGGGGGAGTAATCAGAGAAGGAGATGAAGCATAGTGCAATTCTCCAATGTTTTTGGTAAAGAAAGCAGCGCCGAGTAATGACTGGAGGATGTTATATCTACTCGGCTACTATAAGAGGTGATTTAGAGTGTAATACCTGGATCTTTATGTGTACCAGATTTTGGTTAATGTATTTTTATTTTAGTATAAGTAGTATATCCTGATAGCCAAGGTTGGTTTGGCTTTACCTTTTAAGGGAGGGAATGGATATATAAAAGGGTATTATATGATTTTTTAAAAAGTAATTAGGAGTAATTTAGGAAGATTTGACCCTCCAGAGGAGAGCCACATTTGAATATATGAAGATGACATATTGGTGGCGAATCCCTCCCAGGGGGGCTGTAAAGCGAACACTCTAGCTCTGTTAGTGTTCTTAGCAGAACAAGGTCATAAAGTTAATAAGAGGAAGTTACAGCTCTGGCAGGAACAGGTCATTTATTTGGGACACACAATAAGACAGGAACGGAGAACACTTAATTCCACCAGAAAGACAGCCATTCTAGAAGCACCTAAACCACTCAATAAGAAACAGATGAGTTTTCTTGGAATGATTAACTATTGTCGTGCGTAGATACCCCACTTTGCATTACATACAGGGAAGCTTAGTGAGTTGATATATGGTAAAGCTATGGCAGCAAAAGATAAGATCAAGTGGACAGATGAGGTTGAGAACCAGTTTGTAACCATAAAGAAGTTATTGACAACTAGCTCTGTCCTAGCGTTTCCCAGATATGATTGTCCTTTTACACAGACAGTAGACTGTAGGGAAGGATTCATGACGTCAGTACTAACCCAGAGACACGGGGGGGGGGGGGAGAGAAATAGGCCTAATGCTTATTATTCCTCCCGATTAGATGAATTAGCCCAAGCCATGCCACTATGTTTGCAGTCTGGTGACAGCAGCTCAGGCAGTTGAGGACTCGGCATCTGTTGTGCTCTATCATGATTTGACTTTAAAAGTTCCTCATGCCGTATCCATACTGTTGTTAGAACATAAGATGGCTTACAGGTCACCAGCTAGACATTTGTCTTGTATGATAATTCTTTTGAACATGCCTAATTTGACAATAGGATGTTGTACTACTCTGAACCCCTCAACATTAGTTCCTATTGCAACAGATGGCAGCCCACATGATTGTGTAACAGAAACTGAGAAAGTTGTCCTACCAAGACCCGATTTGACTTATCTAGCTTTACCTGATGGGGAACTGACTATGTTTGTAGATCGATCATCAAGAAAAAACCATGATGGCACTAATGCGACAGGATATGCTATAGTTACAGACACAGAGGTCTTGGAAGCGGAGCCGTTACTGAGAAACTATTCAGCACAATAAGCAGAAATAGTAGCACTTACCCGTGCGTGTCAGTTAGGGACAGGAAAACGTATTACTATTTACACAGACAGTGCCTATGCATTTAACACAGTGCACATATTTGCAGCCCAATGGAGAAACAGGGGAATGGTAACCACTTCTGGGAAACCTATTACACACGCTCGGTTGATTTAGAATCTATTAGATGCTGTACTTTTGCCAGAAAAGTTAGCTATTTGTAAATGTGAGGCCCACATTAGAGGGACAGATAGTGTCAGTAACAACAACAGAAAAGCAGATGCGGAAACGAAAAAGGCAGGTCTTAAACCGCAGCCGTCGACACAGCAGTTCTTAAAAGAGGAAGTAAACATAGACAAAGCTATATTAAAATTGTCAGTCTAGAGCACCAGTGAAAGGGATTTCGAAATGGGAGAAGTTAGGAGCAATTTATATAAGGACGGTGTTTGGTATCATGATAAGTTACCAATACTACCTAAGTCATTGTTTCGAGATGCGGCAAGATTGACACATGGGCAGAGCCATGTGTCAACAGGGGGATAGTAGAGCAGGTTCGGAAACACTTTGTGGCCTATTGGATAACGAACTACTTAAAAAAACATTTTTTATAATAGATAAGTATATTAAATGGAAAGAAGCAGTCCCAACTTCCTGGGTGGACATGATTAGGGTAGTTGGTTTACTAGGATCTATCTCTTTAAATAATAGATTACATTTTAGCTGATCAGGTAAACCATATAGAATGCCAGAGTTAGGGAGGCCAGAACAGGTAGACATAGAAGTTGAAGATATACTAACAGAACACATGGTTAACCAAACCCGTGTGTCGCGACTTTGTGTCCAACAGGTGAATTACAGGAGAAGATGATTCACTCAATCCAACCAGGAGACTGGGTGTGGATCCAGTCCCTGAGGAGAAAAGAACTGGAAGCAGCCACGGTGGGAGGGCCCATACCAAGTGTTCCTGGTAATAGCCTTCACAGTGAGAATAGCTGAAAGAGCTACCTGGGTTCATATCACACATTGCGGGAGGGTAAGACACACTGACACTGTCGAACAATCACAGAGTTAGGAGAAGAACCGAATACCAATAAGGTTCGGGGGTTACCTCTCTAACGAAGATTCCCTAACCCGCCCGATCCTCACTGTGTGCGTTCATAGAAGTGAAAGTGTGGTTTGGCCTCTAGCCAGTGATATATTCTCCGGGAGGGGGTGGGGCTTTACAGGGGTACTGGTCAGTCTGAGCTGTCTGATTGTGGGAGCCATATTCCTAATACACCATGAACCACTCGAGAAGTCAGAAAGTGGTAACTTGACCCATAGTGTAGAAGATGAGGAGTTTTTATGGCCTAGGTACAAAAGGTCACTCGATCTGGATAAAAAGGAAGTGAGAGTAGAGGTAGGGAAGGATCTCAATAGAGTTCTATGCAGACCAAATGGGGTCCCTAACCTCCTGGCAGTCTAGGACTCGGACTTCATGGGGAAGATATCTGTGTAGATCCCGGTGTAACTCATGGAATCAGGTTATAGCTCACACAGAGCGAGAAGGCTATGTCAATCCACACACCCAATATAGAAACAGATGGAGTATAGTGAAGGCCAGTGTTTTTGACTGCAATCCAGAGCAAGTGAAGTATTGCTTGAAGATAGGAATGACCATTAAAAGCATAAAGAAAGAGGATTTAGGGTTTTGGTATGTTGGCCTTGACCAGACCATTGTCAACACTGCGGTACCATTCTGAGTAGTAGAGGTTAGGACATGGAATTAATTTACCAAGGGGAATGGCCTGTATGGTAAAGCTGTTCATGAAGGCAAGGAAGCCAGACAGTTGCACTGATCTGCATTATCTGTATCCTATGTGCCCATTAGATCCAGACTTCCCCCTTTCACAGTCGCAGGAGGAGACTATTATTGTGTGGCTCGACACAACACACACGGATGGAACATAGGGGAAGTAAGAACATGCAATAGGACAGAGAATGTTACAACTGACGAGACAATGAGGGACCTGACTGGGTGGTTGAGTTCCGAGGACTTTAGTAAGATAAAAAGGCCGAGAGAGGATGTCTGGTGATTGTGTGGAGGTATGAAGCTGTGGCCAAACCTGCCTGCAAAATGGACTGGTATTTGTGCATTGGTACAGTTAGGCATGCCCTTCACCCTTATACAACACAAAGACCTAGTGCCAGGTGAAAGAGAGGGGAGGAGTGCTCCGTCAGGGTCCTTTGATGATAGAATTTACATTGATAGCATTGGGGTTCCAAAGGGGGTGCCTGATGAGTTTAAAGCTAGGAATCAGATATGGGCTGGATTGGAATCAAGTCTTTTTTGCTGTTCGACTCTCAATAAAAATGTGGATTGGATAAATTACATTTATTATAACCAACAGCGTTTCATCAACTATACCAGAGAGGCAATTCAAGGGTTAGCAGAACAGACAGCTGCGACCACTTTGATGGTATTGCAGAATAGAATAGCTTTGGATATGCTTCTGGCTGAAAAGGGTGGTGTGTGTGTGATTTTCTGATCTGAATGCCGGTCTAAACAATTTAGCTCAGGAGTTAGCAGAAAATTCCGGGGTGGACACGGCACTCACGGGATGGTTTGATAGTACATTCGGAAAATGGAAAAAGGTTGTAATCACTGTGTTGTGGGCTGCTTTCACCTGTATGACTGTGTTGATATTATGTGGTTGTTGTTTGGTCCCTTGTGCGAGAGGTCTCATTTCCAGGGCTCTGGAGAGATCGATGACGGAGCAGATGGTGAGATACGGACCGATTCCAAGTTCAGACCAGTGGGATGACAAATACCTAAGGCCAAGCCTGGTGGAGGATTCATTCAATTACGAGGAGCCCATGTTAGACGAGACCATCTTTAATGTTTAGGAAGACTGTTTCTCTAAATGAAGGTCATAGCAAAAATCCTAATCTGAAGAGTTATGACTGGACATAGGCTTAGAACAGTCATTGATAAGTATGTAATGAAAATACATGTATTCGTTTTTCTTTGATCTAGTTTGATTTTGTGTGACATTTCTGAATCCAATAAAAATAGATGTGTTATAGTGTATGTGAAATATTTAGCCAATAGGGTGGATTGTAATGGAAATAATATGATTAAAGGTTTGACTAAATGATTTCACCCTGAAAAGGCATAACCGAGTGATTATAAGATGAATGTACTAATGTGTGTGTCAGAAAAGTTGAAGCTTAATGATTTAGCAATGTAAGCAACCAGACAGCAGACAACTTGTGACCACTGTGAAACTGATAACAGGAAGAAGGTATCCCCAATCAATATATGCATATTGTAGTTTCTGGGCAGTAGTAATAACCAGATTAAAACGGGTATGTTTTTATCCGGCTGTGTAAATACTGCCCCCTAGCCCTAACAGGTTAACCTGTTAGGGCTAGGGGGCAGCATTTGCACGTCTGGATAAAAAAAATGTACCCGATTTAATCTGGTTACTAATCCTACCCAGTAACTAGAATATGCATATACTTATTATATATGGATAGAAAACACTCTAAAGTTTCTAAAACTGTTTGAATGGTGTCTGTGAGTATAACAGAACTCATTTGGCAGGCAAAACCCTGAGACATTTTCTGACAGGAAGTGGATACCTGATGTGTTGTATTGACTTTAAACCTATCCCATTGAAAAACACAGGGGCTGAGGAATATTTTGGCACTTCCTATTGCTTCCACTAGATGTCACCAGCCTTTACAAAGTGTTTTGAGTCTTCTGGAGGGAGATCTGACCGAACAAGAGCCATGGAACGATGATGTCCCATTAGACACCTGGCGCGCGAGTTCATGTTGGGTACCCTCGTTCCAATACGTTATAAAAGAGTATGCATTCGTCCACCTTGAATATTATTCATGTTCTGGTTAAAAAAGGCCCTAATGATTTATGCTATACAACGTTTGACATGTTTGAACGAACGTAAATATATTTTTTCCCCTCGTTCATGACGAGAAGTCCGGCTGGCTTAGATAATGTGCTAACAAGACGGAGATTTTTGGACATAAATGATGAGCTTTTTTGAACAAAACTACATTCGTTATGGACCTGTGATACCTGGAAGTGACATCTGATGAAGAGAATCAAAGGTAATGGATTATTTACATAGTATTATCGATTTTAGATCTCCCCAACATGACGTCTAGTCTGTATCGCAACGCGTATTTTTCTGGGCGCAGTGCTCAGATTATTGCAAAGTGTGATTTCCCAGTAAGGTTATTTTTAAATCTGGCAAGTTGATTGCGTTCAAGAGATGTAAATCTATAATTCTTTAAATGACAATATAATATTTTACCAATGTTTTCTAATTTTAATTATTTAATTTGTGACGCTGACTTGACTGCCGGTTATTGGAGGGAAACGATTTCCTCAACATCAATGCCATAGTAAAACGCTGTTTTTGGATATAAATATGAACTTGATAGAACTAAAAATGCATGCATTGTCTAACATAATGTCCTAGGAGTGTCATCTGATGGAGATTGTAAAAGGTTAGTGCATCATTTTAGCTAGTTTTATGGTTTTGGTGACCCTGTCTTTGAATTGACAAAACATTACACACAACTCTTGTAAATGTACTGTCCTAACATACTCTAAATTTATGCTTTCGCAATAAAACCTTTTTGAAATCGTAAAACGTGGTTAGATTAAGGAGATGTTTATCTTTCAAAGGGTGTAAAATAGTTGTATGTTTGAAAAATTAGAATTTTGACATTTATTTGGATTCAAATTTGCCGCTCTTGAAATGCACCTGCTGTTGATGGAGTGCACCACGGGTGGCACGCTAGCGTCCCACCTAGCCCATAGAGGTTAAAGTTCTTAGACACATTGGTAATTTGAACCAATGAGAAGACAGAATGACGATAAGGGTACAAAAATGTTTCTTTGTGGAGTAGTACAGATTAGTGAATTTGATCTGATTATGTTATTTGAATCTCTTTTGACCAGTAGGGGTATTTTTATACATTATAAAGCTAAGTTTAGCTGTGGTTGGATGCAGTGTAAGTAATTTAACACAACAAGGTTGTGAAATTGCCATAATATTATTATTATATTTAGCCAGAATAAGCGTGATAACGGTAGACTTAGGTTAAGTATATAGGATATATTCTAAGCCAACAGGACAGGGATATATGACATTTGTGATGATCATGAAGAGTATGGAGATACATTTAACCTGTTAGGGCTAGGGGGCAGTATTGACACGGCTGGATAAAAAACATACCCGATTTAATCTGGTTACCACTCCTACCCAGTAACTAGAATATGCATATACTTATTACATATGGATAGAAAACACCCTAAAGTTTCTAAAACTGTTTGAATGGTGTCTGTGAGTATAACAAAACTCAAATGGCAGGTCAAAACCTGAGAGATTCCTTTACAGGAAGTGGCCTGTCTGACCATTTGTTGAACTTCTTTTCCATCTCTATCTTTTACTAAGGATCTCTGCTCTAACGTGACACTTCCCACGTCTTCCATAGGCTCTCAGAGCCCGAGAAAAAACAGAATGTCGTCATTCCAGCCCCAGGCTGAAACACATTATCGCCTTTCTCAAGTGGCCGATCAAGGGACTCTGGGCTTATGCGCGTGACCCGACCGCCCCCGCCTTTGTGATTTTTTCCTCTGTTTGCCGAAAAGGACATTCCCTGTCGGAATATTATCGCTTTTCTACGAGAAAAATGGCGTAAAAATTGATTTTAAACAGCGGTTGACATGCTTCGAAGTACGGTAATGGAATATTTAGAATTTTATTCTCACGAATTGCACCATGCGCGCGACACTTCTTTACCATTTCGGATAGTGTCTGGAACGCACGAACAAAACGCCGCTATTCGGATATAACGATGGATTATTTTGGACCAAACCAACATTTGTTATTGAAGTAGCAGTCCTGGGTGTGCATTCTGACGAAGACAACAAAAGGTAATCAAACTTTTATAATAGTAAATATGATTATGGTGAGTGCTAAACTTGTCGGGTGTCTAAATAGCGAGCCCGTGATGCCTGGGCTATGTACTTAGAATATTGCAAAATGTGCTTTCACCAAAAAGCTATTTTAAAATCGGACATATCGAGTGCATAGAGGAGGTCTGTATCTATAATTCTTAAAATAATTGTTATGCTTTTTGTGAACGTTTATCGTGAGTAATTTAGTAAAATGTTAGCGAATTCCCCGGAAGTTTGTCTTTAAATGGTATGCTAGTTCTGAACGTCACATGCTAATGTAAAAAGCTGGTTTTTGATATAAATATGAACTTGATTGAACAAAACATGCATGTATTGTATAACATAATGTCCTAGGGTTGTCATCTGATGAAGATCATCAAAGGTGAGTGCTGCATTTAGCTGTCTTCTGGGTTTTGGTGACATTATATGCTGGCTTGAAAAATGGGTGTCTGATTATTTCTGGCTTGGTACTCTGCTGACATAATCTAATGTTTTGCTTTCGTTGTAAAGCCTTTTTGAAATCGGACAGTGTGGTTAGATTAACGAGAGTCTTGTCTTTAAATGGCTGTAAAATAGTCATATGTTTGAGAAATTGAAGTAATAGGATTTTTAAGGTTTTGAAAATTGCGCCACAGGATAGCAGTGGCTGTTACGTAGGTGGGACGAATTCGTCCCGCCTAGCCTAGAGAGGTTAACCTGTTAGGGCTAGGGGGCAGTATTGACACGGCTGGATAAAAAACATTCCCGATTTAATCTGGTTACCACTCCTACCCAGTAACTAGAATATGCATATACTTATTACATATGGATAGAAAACACCCTACATTTTCTAAAACTGTTTGAATGGTGTCTGTGAGTATAACAGAACTCAAATGGCAGGTCAAAACCTGAGAGATTCCTTTACAGGAAGTGGCCTGTCTGACCATTTCTTGAACTTCTTTTCAATCTCTATCATTTACTAAGGATCTCTGCTCTAACGTGACACTTCCCACGTCGTCCATAGGCGCTCAGAGCCCGGGAAAAAACAGAATGTCGTCATTCCAGCCCCAGGCTGAAACACATTATCGCCTTTCTCAAGTGGCCGATCAAGGGACTGTGGGCTTAGGCGCGTGACCCCGACCGCCCCCGCCTTTGGGATTTTTTCCTCTGTTTGCCGAAAAGGAGATTCCCTGTCGGAATATTATCGCTTTTCTACGAGAAAAATGTCGTAAAAATTGATTTTAAACAGCGGTTGACATGCTTCGAAGTACGGTAATGGAATATTTAGAATTTTATTGTCACGAATTGCGCCATGCGCGCGACACTTCTTTACTATTTCGGATAGTGTCTGGAACGCACGAACAAAACGCCAATATTCGGATATAACGATGGATTATTTTGGACCAAACCAACATTTGTTATTGAAGTAGCAGTCCTGGGTGTGCATTCTGACGAAGTCAACAAAAGGTAATCAAACTTTTATAATAGTAAATATGATTATGGTGAGTGCTAAACTTGCCGGGTGTCTAAATAGCGAGCCCGTGATGCCTGGGCTATGTACTTAGAATATTGCAAAATGTGCTTTCACCAAAAAGCTATTTTAAAATCGGACATATCGAGTGCATAGAGGAGGTCTGTATCTATAATTCTTAAAATAATTGTTATGCTTTTTGTGAACGTTTATCGTGAGTAATTTAGTAAAATGTTAGCGAATTCCCCGGAAGTTTGCGGGGGGTATGCTAGTTCTGAATGTCACATGCTAATGTAAAAAGCTGGTTTTTGATATAAATATGAACTTGATTGAACAAAACATGCATGTATTGTATAACATAATGTCCTAGGGTTGTCATCTGATGAAGATCATCAAAGGTGAGTGCTGCATTTAGCTGTCTTCTGGGTTTTGGTGACATTATATGCTGGCTTGAAAAATGGGTGTCTGATTATTTCTGGCTTGGTACTCTGCTGACATAATCTAATGTTTTGCTTTCGTTGTAAAGCCTTTTTGAAATCGGACAGTGTGGTTAGATTAACGAGAGTCTTGTCTTTAAATGGCTGTAAAATAGTCATATGTTTGAGAAATTGAAGTAATAGGATTTTTAAGGTTTTGAAAATCGCGCCACAGGCTGGCAGTGGCTGTTACGTAGGTGGGACGCAAGCGTCCCACCTAGCCCATAGAGGTTAAGTATAGTCTGGCCCAGGAGTGTGAAGGTGAACGGAAAGGCTGGAGCAACGAACCGCCCTTGCTGTCTCTGCCTTGCCGGTTCCCCTCTTTCCACTGGGATTCTCTGCCTCTAACCCTTTTACAGGGGCTGAGTCACTGGCCTACTGGTGTTCTTCCATGCTGTCCATGGGAGGGGTGCGTCACTTGAGTGGGTTGAGTCACTGACGTGGTCTTCCTGTCTGGGTTGGCGCCCCCCCTTGGGTTGTGCCATGGCGGAGATCGTTGTGGGCTATACTCGGCCTTGTCTTAGGACGGTAAGTTGGTGGTTGGAGACATCCCTCTAGTGGTGTGGGGGCTGTGCTTTGGCAAAGTGGGTGGGGTTATATCCTGCCTGTTTGGCCCTGTCCGGGGGTATCATCGGATGGGGCCACAGTGTCTTCTGATCCCTCCTGTCTCAGCCTCCAGCATTTATGCTGCAGTAGTTTATGTGTCGGGGGGCTAGGGTCAGTCTGTTACATCTGGAGTATTTCTCTTGTCTTATCCGGTGTCCTGTGTGTATTTAAATATGCTCTCTCTAATTCTCTCTTTCTCTCTTTCTGTCTTTCTCTCGGAGGACCTGAGCCCTAGGACCATGCCTCAGGACTACCTGGTATGATGACTCCTTGCTGTCCCCAGTCCACCTGGCCGTGCTGCTGCTCCAGTTTCAACTGTTCTGCCTGCGGCTATGGAACCCTGACCTGTTCACCGGACTTGCTTGTTGCACCCTCAACAACTACTATGATTATTATTATTTGACCATGCTGGTCATTTATGAACATTTTAACATTTTAACATCTTGACCATGTTCTGTTATAATATCCACCCTGCACAGCCAGAAGAGGACTGGCCACCCCTCATAGCCTGGTTCCTCTCTAGGTTTCTTCCTAGGTTTTTGGCCTTTCTAGGGAGTTTTTCCTAGGGAGTTTTTCCTAGCCACCGTGCTTCTTTCACATGCTTTGCTTGCTGTTTGGGGTTTTAGGCTGGGTTTCTGTACAGCACTTTGAGAATATCAGCTGA
Source organism: Salmo salar (assembly GCF_965601325.2). Lineage (NCBI taxonomy): Eukaryota > Metazoa > Chordata > Actinopteri > Salmoniformes > Salmonidae > Salmo > Salmo salar. The sequence goes on from NW_027675420.1 coordinate 269,441, forward strand.
TGTACGAAGGGCTATATAAAAATAAATTTGATTTGATTTGAAATTTGAATTTATATAAGGACGGTATTTGGTATCATGATAAGTTAACAAATACTACCTAAGTCATTGTTTAGAGATGCGGCAAGATTGACACATGGGCAGAGCCATGTGTCAACAGGGGGGATAGTAGAGCAGGTTCTGAAACACTTTGTGGCCTATTGGATAACGAACTACTTAAAAAAAACATTTTTTATAATAGATAAGTATATTAAATGCGAAGAAGCGGTCCCAACTTCCTGGGTGGACATGATTAGGGTAGTTGGTTTACTAGGATCTATCTCTTTAAATAATAGATTACATTTTAGCTGATCAGGTAAACCATATAGAATGCCAGAGTTAGGGAGGCCAGAACAGGTAGACATAGAAGTTGAAGATATACTAACAGAACACATGGTTAACCAAACCCGTATGTCCGAGACTTTGTGTCCAACAGGTGAATTACAGGAGAAGATGATTCACTCAATCCAACCAGGATGTGGATCCAGTCCCTGAGGAGAAAAGAACTGGAAGCAGCCACGGTGGGAGGGCCCATACCAAGTGTTCCTGGTAATAGCCTTTGCGGTGAGAATAGCTGAAAGAGCTACCTGGGTTCATATCACACATTGCGGGAGGGTAAGACACACTGACACTGTCGAACAATCACAGAGTTAGGAGAAGAACCGAATACCAATAAGGTTCGGGGGTTACCTCTCTAATGAAGATTCCCTAACCCGCCCGATCCTCACTGTGTGCGTTCATAGAAGTGAAAGTGTGGGTTGGCCTCTAGCCAGTGATATATTCTCCGGGAGGGGGTGGGGCTTTACACGGTGTACTGGTCAGTCTGAGCTGTCTGATTGTGGGAGCCATATTCCTAATACACCATGAACCACTCGAGAAGTCAGAAAGTGGTAACTTGACCCATAGTGTAGAAGATGAGGAGTTTTTATGGCCTAGGTACAAAAGGTCACTCGATCTGGATAAAAAGGAAGTGAGAGTAGAGTTAGGGAAGGATGTCTCAATAGAGTTCTATGCAGACCAAATGGGGTCCCTAACCTCCTGGCAGTCTAGGACTCGGACTTCATGGGGAAGATATCTGTGTAGATCCCGGTGTAACTCATGGAATCAGGTCATAGCTAACACAGAGAGAGAAGGCTATGTCAATCCACACACCCAATATAGAAACAGATGGAGTATAGTGAAGGCCAGGGTTTTTGACTGCAATCCAGAGCAAGGGAAGTATTGCTTGAAGATAGGAATGACCATTAAAAGCATAAAGAAAGATGATTTAGGGGTATGGTATGTTGGCCTTGACCAGAACATTGTTGACACTGCGGTACCATTCCGAGTAGTAGAGGTTAGGACAGGAGATAGTTCTACCGCCAGCCAGAATACCAGTAGTACCCCTGATAAAACTTACATTACCCGTGTAGTCATCCAGAGCCAAGGACCGGTGAGGATAGTTCAGACGAAAGATCTTAAGGAAGTGATTGAGGTGGAGACTTGGTTTGGGGATTCCAACCTATGGCTGGAATGGATTCAGTATACAGCTAGATCAGTAGCTAAAGAAGAAGGTTATGCCTGAGCAACAGCCAAACTTCAGTTGACAACCATCCCCTTTCTACTCGATGGAATTAATTTACCAAGGGGAATGGCCTGAATGGTAAAGCTGTTCATGAAGGCAAGGAAGCCAGACAGTTGCACTGATCTGCATTATCTGTATCCTATGTGCCCATTAGATCCAGACTTCCCCCTGTCACAGTCGCAGGAGGAGACTATTATTGTGTGGCTCGACACAACACACACGGATGGAACGTAGGGGAAGTAAGAACATGCAATAGGACAGAGAATGTTACAACTGATGAGACAATGAGGGACCTGACTGGGTGGTTGAGTTCCGAGGACTTTAGTAAGATAAAAAGGCCGAGAGCGGATGTCTGGTGGTTGTGTGGAGGTATGAAGCTGTGGCCAAACCTGCCTGCAAATTGGACTGGTATTTGTGCATTGGTACAGTTAGGCATGCCCTTCACCCTTATACAACACAAAGACCTAGTGCCAGGTGAAAGAGAGGGGAGGAGTGCTCCGTCAGGGTCCTTTGACGATAGAATTTACATTGATAGCATTGGGGTTCCAAGGGGGGTGCCTGATGAGTTTAAAGCTAGGAATCAGATATGGGCTGTATTGGAATCAAGTCTTTTTTGGTGGTCAACTCTCAATAAAAATGTGGATTGGATAAATTACATTTATTATAACCAACAGCGTTTCATCAACTATACCAGAGAGGCAATTCAAGGGTTAGCAGAACAGACAGCTGCGACCACTTTGATGGTATTGCAGAATAGAATAGCTTTGGATATGCTTCTGGCTGAAAAGGGTGGTGTGTGTGTGATGTTCGGATCTGAATGCTGTACTTTCACCCCTGAGAACACAGCTCCAGATGGATCAGTGACCAAGGCCCTGGCCGGTCTAAACAATTTAGCTCAGGAGTTAGCAGAAAATTCCGGGGTGGACACGGCACTCACGGGATGGTTTGATAGTACGTTTGGAAAATGGAAAAAGGTTGTAATCACTGTGTCGTGGGCTGCTTTCACCCGTATGACTGTGTTGATATTATGTGGTTGTTGTTTGGTCCCTTGTGCGAGAGGTCTCATTTCCAGGGCTCTGGAGAGATCGATGACGGAGCAGATGGTGAGATACGGACCGATTCCAAGTTCAGACCAGTGGGATGACAAATACCTAACGCCGAGCCTGGTGGAGGATTCATTCAATTACGAGGAGCCCATGTTAGACGAGACCATCTTTAACCTCTTGGGGCTAGGTGGGACGCTAGCGTGCCACCTGTGGTGCACTCCATCAACAGCAGGTGCATTTCAAGAGCGGCAAATTTGAATCCAAATAAATGTCAAAATTCAAATTTTTCAAAAATACAACTATGTTACACCATTTGAAAGATAAACATCTCCTTAATCTAACCACGTTTTACGATTTCAAAAAGGTTTTACGGCGAAAGCATAAATTTAGAGTATGTTAGGACAGTACATTTACAAGAGTTGTGTGTAATGTTTTGTCAAGTCAAAGACAGGGTCACCAAAACCATAAAACCAGCTAAAATGATACACTAACCTTTTACAATCTCCATCAGATGACACTCCTAGGACATTATGTTAGACAATGCATGCATTTTTAGTTCTATCAAGTTCATATTTATATACAAAAACAGCGTTTTACTATGGCATTGATGTTGAGGAAATCGTTTCCCTCCAATAACCGGCAGTCAAGTCAGCGTCAGAAATTAAATAATTAAAATTAGAAAACATTGGTAAAATATTATATTGTCATTTAAAGAATTATAGATTTACATCTTTTGAACGCAATCAACTTGCCAGATTTAAAAATAACCTTACTGGGAAATCACACTTTGCAATAATCTGAGCACTGTGCCCAGAAAAATACGCGTTGCGATACAGACTAGACGTCATGTTGGGGAGATCTAAAATCGAAAATACTATGTAAATAATCCATTACCTTTGATTCTCTTCATCAGATGTCACTTCCAGGTATCACAGGTCCATAACGAATGTAGTTTTGTTCAAAAAAGCTCATCATTTATGTCCAAAAATCTCCGTCTCGTTAGCACATGATGTAAGCCAGCCGGACTTCTCGTCATGAACGAGGGGAAAAAATATATTTCCGTTCGTTCAAACATGTCAAACGTTGTATAGCATAAATCATTAGGGCCTTTTTTAACCAGAACATGAATAATATTCAAGGTGGACGAATGCATAGCCTTTTATAACGTATTGGAACGAGGGTACCCAACATGAAGTAGCGCGCCAGGTGTCTAATGGGACATCACCGTTCCATGGCTCTTGTTCGGTCAGATCTCCCTCCAGAAGACTCAAAACACTTTGTAAAGGCTGGTGACATCTAGTGGAAGCAATAGGAAGTGCCAAAATATTCCTAAACCCCTGTGTTTTTCAATGGGAGAGGTTTAAAGTCAATACAACACATCAGGTATCCACTTCCTGTCAGAAAATGTCTCAGGGTTTTGCCTGCCAAATGAGTTCTGTTATACTCACAGACACCATTCAAACAGTTTTGGAAACTTTAGAGTGTTTTCTATCCATATATAATAAGTATATGCATATTCTAGTTACTGGGTAGGATTAGTAACCAGATTAAATCGGGTACATTTTTTTTATCCAGACGTGCAAATGCTGCCCCCTAGACCCAACAGGTTAATGTTTAGGAAGACTGTTTCTCTAAATGAAGGTCATAGCAAAAATCCTAATCCTAAGAGTTATGACTGGACATAGGCTTAGAACAGTCATTGATAAGTATGTAATGAAAATACATGTATTAGTTTTCTTTGATCTAGTTTGATTTTGTGTGAAGTGCGGAGAGTCTGGCGAGCCCAAAGTAAAATGCCTGTTACTCAGGCCCAGAAGCTATGCATATAATTGGTAGATTTGGAAAGAAAACACTGACGTTTCCAAAATTGTTAAAATAATGTCTGTGAGTATAAAAGAACAGATATGGCAGGCGAAAACCCGAAGAAAATCCAACCAAAAAAATAAATAAATAAAATCACAGGCTCATATTTTGTAAAGCTATTGAAAACTCCTATGTCCGTCACCCAGATTGCAATTCATAATAGCTTCCACTAGATGTCAACAGTATTTATTCAAGGTTTTGAGGGTTCTATTTTGAAAAATAAATAAATATTTACACTTTCAGTGAGCTGACTGCTTGGGTCACATTAGTGTTTTTGCGCGCGATGGAGAGGGTGCACACTTGCGAATTTGGCATTCCTATTGAACACAGTACTTTCCGTATGAAATATTATAGTTTATTTACATTTTAGACAACCTGAGGATGATATAGACACGTTATTTGACTTGTTTGGACGAAATTTACTGGTAGGTTTTAGAACTTCTTTGTCTGCATGTTGAAGGAGTGGATTTCTGAAGTCATGGCGCCTGCTAAACAGACTATTTTGGGATATAAAGAAGGACTTTATCGAACAAAACGACCATTCATTGTGTAGCTGGGACCCTTGGGATTGCAAACAGAGGAAGATCTTCAAAGGTAAGTGATTTTTTTAGTGCTATTTGGGATTCTGTGACGCCTGTGCTTGTTTGGAAAATATGTTATTGTGGGGTGCTGTCCTCATATAATCGAAAGCTTTGCTTTCACCGTAAAGCCTTTTGGAAATCTGACAACGCAGTTCGATTGCCAAGATTCTAAGCTTTTAAATGATGTATGACACTTGTATTTTCATGAATGTTTAATATATTTCTATTTTGAATTTGTCGCTCTGCAATTTCACCGGATGTTGTCGTAGGTGTTTCGCTAGCGGTCCGCGAGCCCTAAGAGTTATTAAAACCATGTGCCCTGATTTAGTTAACCTCTATGGGCTAGGTCCCACCTACTCAACAGCCAGTTGAATCCTGTGGCGCGTTATTCAAATCCTTAGATATGCTATTACTTCAATTTTTCAAAAATATGACTATTTTACACCATTTTAAAGATAAGACTCTCGTTAATCTAACCACACTGTGTGATTTCAAAAAGGCTTTACAACGAAAGCAAAAGATTAGATTATGTCAGCAGAATACCCAGCCAGAAATAATCAGACACCCATTTTTCAAGCTAGCATATAATGTCACATAAACCCAAACCACAGCTAAATGTAGCACTAACCTTTGATGATCTTCATCAGATGACAACCCTAGGACATTATGTTATACAATACATGCATGTTTTGTTCAATCAAGTTCATATTTATATCAAAAACCAGCTTTTTACATTAGCATGTGACTAGCATGTGACTAGCATTCCCACCGAACACTGCCGGTGAATTTACTAAATTACTCACGATAAACGTTCACAAAAAGCATAACAATTATTTTAAGAATTATAGATAAAGAACTCCTCTATGCACTCGATATGTCCGATTTTAAAATAGCTTTTCGGTGAAAGCACATTTTGCAATATTCTCAGTAGATAACCCGGCATCACAGGGCTAGCTATTTAGACACCCAGCAGGTTTAGCACTCATCAAAGTCAGATTTACTATAAGAAAAATGTTATTACCTTTGTTGTCTTCGTCAGAATGCACTCCCAGGACTTCTACTTCAATAACAAATGTTGGTTTGGTCCAAAATAATCCATCGTTATATCCAAACAGCGGCGTTTTGTTCGTGCGTTCTAGACACTATCCTAAAGGCTAAATAAGGGTGACGAGCATGGCGCAATTCGTGACAAAAGAATTCTAATATTCCATTACCGTACTTCGAAGCATGTCAACCGCTGTTTAAAATCTATTTTTATGCCATTTTTCTCATAAAAAAGCGATAATATTCCAACCGGGAATCTGCGTTTAGATAAACAGACAAAGGAAAAGAAAGCATTCGGTCGACGCGGGCACGCGCCTAAGCCCATAGTACTCTGAGTGGCCACTTGCCAAAAGCGATAAAGTGTTTTAGCCAGAGCCTGCCTCGATATCGTTCAACTTTTTCCCGGGCTCTGAGACCCTATAGAAGACGTAGGAAGTGTCACGTTATTGCACAGATCCTGAGTCTTCAATAAAAAGAGCCAAGATGAAACACTACTTCTCAGACAGGCCACTTCCTGCTTGAAATCTTCTCAGGTTTTGGCCTGCCATAGGAGTTCTGTTATACTCACAGACACCATTCAAACAGTTTTAGAAACTTTAGGGTGTTTTCTATCCAAAGCCAATAATTATATGCATATTCTAGTTACTGGGCAGGAGTAACCAGATTAAATCGGGTACGTTTTTTATCCAGCCGTGTAAATACTGCCCCCTAGCCCTAACAGGTTAAAACTGGTTCCATCAGAGCCCTTACAAAACCTTTTACAACTGATTCATCACTGTCTTACCTTAGAGGGTCCAGAGTTTTCCTGGTTAGATAAGGACAAACTGTTCCCATCATAGCCCTTACAAAACCTTTTTACAACTGATTCATCACTGTCATACCTTATAGGGTCCAGAGTTTTCCTGGTTAGAAAAGGACAAACTGTTCCCATCATAGCCCTTACAAAACCTTTTTACAACTGATTCATCACTGTCATACCTTATAGGGTCCAGAGTTTTCCTGGTTAGGTCAACAGATAAGGACAAACTGTAGGAGTACCTTTCTGACTGACTCCTAATGGTAATATCTACTGTAGGAGTACCTTTCTGTCTCCTAATGGTAATATCTACTGTAGGAATACCTTTGTCTCCTAATGGTAATATCTACTGTAGGATTACCTTTCTGACTGACTCCTAATGGTAATATCTACTGTAGGAATACCTTTCTGACTGACTCCTAATGGTAATATCTACTGTAGGAATACCTTTCTGACTGACTCCTAATGGTAATATCTACTGTAGGAGTACCTTTCTGTCTCCTAATGGTAATATCTACTGTAGGAATACCTTTCTGTCTCCTAATGGTAATATCTACTGTAGGAATACCTTTCTGACTGACTCCTAATGGTAATATCTACTGTAGGAATACCTTTCTGACTGACTCCTAATGGTAATATCTACTGTAGGAATACCTTTCTGACTGACTCCTAATGGTAATATCTACTGTAGGAGTACCTTTCTGACTGTCTCCTAATGGTAATATCTACTGTAGGAATACCTTTCTGTCTCCTAATGGTAATATCTACTGTAGGAGTACCTTTCTGACTGACTCCTAATGGTAATATCTACTGTAGGAATACCTTTCTGTCTCCTAATGGTAATATCTACTGTAGGAGTACCTTTCTGACTGACTCCTAATGGTAATATCTACTGTAGGAATACCTTTCTGTCTCCTAATGGTAATATCTACTGTAGGAATACCTTTCTGACTGACTCCTAATGGTAATATCTACTGTAGGAATACCTTTCTGACTGACTCCTAATGGAAATATCTACTGTAGGAATACCTATCTGTCTCCTAATGGTAATATCTACTGTAGGAGTACCTTTCTGACTGACTCCTAATGGTAATATCTACTGTAGGAATACCTTTCTGTCTCCTAATGGTAATATCTACTGTAGGAATACCTTTCTGACTGACTCCTGATGGTAATATCTACTGTAGGAATACCTTTCTGACTGACTCCTAATGGTAATATCTACTGTAGGAGTACCTTTCTGCCTCCTAATGGTAATATCTACTGTAGGAGTACCTTTCTGACTTCTAATGGTAATATCTACTGTAGGAGTACCTTTCTGTCTCCTAATGGTAATATCTACTGTAGGAATACCTTTCTGTCTCCTAATGGTAATATCTACTGTAGGAGTACCTTTCTGACTGACTCCTAATGGTAATATCTACTGTAGGAGTACCTTTCTGTCTCCTAATGGTAATATCTACTGTAGGAATACCTTTGTCTCCTAATGGTAATATCTACTGTAGGATTACCTTTCTGACTGACTCCTAATGGTAATATCTACTGTAGGAATACCTTTCTGACTGACTCCTAATGGTAATATCTACTGTAGGAATACCTTTCTGACTGACTCCTAATGGTAATATCTACTGTAGGAGTACCTTTCTGTCTCCTAATGGTAATATCTACTGTAGGAATACCTTTCTGTCTCCTAATGGTAATATCTACTGTAGGAATACCTTTCTGACTGACTCCTAATGGTAATACCTACAGTAGGAATACCTTTCTGACTGACTCCTAATGGTAATATCTACTGTAGGAATACCTTTCTGACTGACTCCTAATGGTAATATCTACTGTAGGAGTACCTTTCTGACTGTCTCCTAATGGTAATATCTACTGTAGGAATACCTTTCTGTCTCCTAATGGTAATATCTACTGTAGGAGTACCTTTCTGACTGACTCCTAATGGTAATATCTACTGTAGGAATACCTTTCTGTCTCCTAATGGTAATATCTACTGTAGGAGTACCTTTCTGACTGACTCCTAATGGTAATATCTACTGTAGGAATACCTTTCTGTCTCCTAATGGTAATATCTACTGTAGGAATACCTTTCTGACTGACTCCTAATGGTAATATCTACTGTAGGAATACCTTTCTGACTGACTCCTAATGGAAATATCTACTGTAGGAATACCTATCTGTCTCCTAATGGTAATATCTACTGTAGGAGTACCTTTCTGACTGACTCCTAATGGTAATATCTACTGTAGGAATACCTTTCTGTCTCCTAATGGTAATATCTACTGTAGGAATACCTTTCTGACTGACTCCTGATGGTAATATCTACTGTAGGAATACCTTTCTGACTGACTCCTAATGGTAATATCTACTGTAGGAGTACCTTTCTGCCTCCTAATGGTAATATCTACTGTAGGAGTACCTTTCTGACTTCTAATGGTAATATCTACTGTAGGAGTACCTTTCTGTCTCCTAATGGTAATATCTACTGTAGGAGTACCTTTCTGTCTCCTAATGGTAATATCTACTGTAGGAATACCTTTCTGTCTCCTAATGGTAATATCTACTGTAGGAGTACCTTTCTGACTGACTCCTAATGGTAATATCTACTGTAGGAATACCTTTCTGTCTCCTAATGGTAATATCTACTGTAGGAATACCTTTCTGACTGACTCCTAATGGTAATATCTACTGTAGGAATACCTTTCTGACTGACTCCTAATGGTAATATCTACTGTAGGAGTACCTTTCTGCCTCCTAATGGTAATATCTACTGTAGGAGTACCTTTCTGACTCCTAATGGTAATATCTACTGTAGGAGTACCTTTCTGTCTCCTAATGGTAATATCTACTGTAGGAGTACCTTTCTGTCTCCTAATGGTAATATCTACTGTAGGAATACCTTTCTAACTGTCTCCTAATGGTAATATCTACTGTAGGAGTACCTTTCTGTCTGTCTCCTAATAGTAATATCTACTGTAGGAATACCTTTCTGACTGACTCCTAATGGTAATATCTACTGTAGGAATACCTTTCTGTCTCCTAATGGTAATATCTACTGTAGGAGTACCTTTCTGTCTCCTAATGGTAATATCTACTGTATTAATACCTTTCTGACTTACTCCTAATAGTAATATCTACTGTAGGAATACCTTTCTGACTGACTCCTAATGGTAATATCTACTGTATTAATACCTTTCTGACTGACTCCTAATGGTAATATCTACTGTAGGAATACCTTTCTGACTGACTCCTAATGGTAATATCTACTGTAGGAATACCTTTCTGTCTCCTAATGGTAATATCTACTGTAGGAATACCTTTCTGTCTCCTAATGGTAATATCTACTGTAGGAATACCTTTCTGTCTCCTAATGGTAATATCTACTGTAGGAATACCTTTCTGTCTCCTAATGGTAATATCCTCTGTAGGAGTACCTTTCTGACTCCTAATGGTAATATCTACTGTAGGATTACCTTTCTGACTCCTAATGGTAATATCTACTGTAGAAGTACCTTTCTGTCTACTAATGGTAATATCTACTGTAGGAATACCTTTCTGACTGACTCCTAATGGTAATATCTACCTTAGGAGTACCTTTCTGACTGACTCCTAATGGTAATATCTACTGTAGGAGTACCTTTCTGTCTCCTAATGGTAATATCTACTGTAGGAATACCTTTCTGACTCCTAATGGTAATATCTACTGTAGGAGTACCTTTCTGACTCCTAACGGTAATATCTACTGTAGGAATACCTTTCTGACTGACTCCTTATGGTAATATATACTGTAGGAATACCTTTCTGACTGACTCCTAATGGTAATATCTACTGTAGGAATACCTTTCTGTCTCCTAATGGTAATATCTACTGTAGGAGTACCTTTCTGACTCCTAATGGTAATATCTACTGTAGGAGTACCTTTCTGTCTCCTAATGGTAATATCTACTGTAGGAATACCTTTCTGACTGACTCCTAATGGTAATATCTACTGTAGGAATACCTTTCTGTCTCCAAATGGTAATATCTACTGTAGGAGTACCTTTCTGCCTCCTAATGGTAATATCTACTGTAGGAGTACCTTTCTGACTCCTAATGGTAATATCTACTGTAGGAGTACCTTTCTGTCTCCTAATGGTAATATCTACTGTAGGAGTACCTTTCTGTCTCCTAATGGTAATATCTACTGTAGGAATACCTTTCTAACTGTCTCCTAATGGTAATATCTACTGTAGGAGTACCTTTCTGTCTGTCTCCTAATAGTGATATCTACTGTAGGAATACCTTTCTGACTGACTCCTAATGGTAATATCTACTGTAGGAATACCTTTCTGTCTCCTAATGGTAATATCTACTGTAGGAGTACCTTTCTGTCTCCTAATGGTAATATCTACTGTATTAATACCTTTCTGACTTACTCCTAATAGTAATATCTACTGTAGGAATACCTTTCTGACTGACTCCTAATGGTAATATCTACTGTATTAATACCTTTCTGACTGACTCCTAATGGTAATATCTACTGTAGGAATACCTTTCTGACTGACTCCTAATGGTAATATCTACTGTAGGAATACCTTTCTGTCTCCTAATGGTAATATCTACTGTAGGAATACCTTTCTGTCTCCTAATGGTAATATCTACTGTAGGAATACCTTTCTGTCTCCTAATGGTAATATCTACTGTAGGAATACCTTTCTGTCTCCTAATGGTAATATCCTCTGTAGGAGTACCTTTCTGACTCCTAATGGTAATATCTACTGTAGGATTACCTTTCTGACTCCTAATGGTAATATCTACTGTAGAAGTACCTTTCTGTCTACTAATGGTAATATCTACTGTAGGAATACCTTTCTGACTGACTCCTAATGGTAATATCTACCTTAGGAGTACCTTTCTGACTGACTCCTAATGGTAATATCTACTGTAGGAGTACCTTTCTGTCTCCTAATGGTAATATCTACTGTAGGAATACCTTTCTGACTCCTAATGGTAATATCTACTGTAGGAGTACCTTTCTGACTCCTAACGGTAATATCTACTGTAGGAATACCTTTCTGACTGACTCCTAATGGTAATATATACTGTAGGAATACCTTTCTGACTGACTCCTAATGGTAATATCTACTGTAGGAATACCTTTCTGTCTCCTAATGGTAATATCTACTGTAGGAGTACCTTTCTGACTCCTAATGGTAATATCTACTGTAGGAGTACCTTTCTGTCTCCTAATGGTAATATCTACTGTAGGAATACCTTTCTGACTGACTCCTAATGGTAATATCTACTGTAGGAATACCTTTCTGTCTCCTAATGGTAATATCTACTGTAGGAATACCTTTCTGACTCCTAATGGTAATATCTACTGTAGGAGTACCTTTCTGACTCCTAACGGTAATATCTACTGTAGGAATACCTTTCTGACTGACTCCTAATGGTAATATCTACTGTATTAATACCTTTCTGACTGACTCCTAATAGTAATATCTACTGTAGGAGTACCTTTCTGACTGACTCCTAATGGTAATATCTACTGTAGGAATACCTTTCTGACTGACTCCTAATGGTAATATCTACTGTAGGAATACCTTTCTGTCTCCTAATGGTAATATCTACTGTAGGAGTACCTTTCTGACTCCTAATGGTAATATCTACTGTAGGAGTACCTTTCTGTCTCCTAATGGTAATATCTACTGTAGGAATACCTTTCTGACTGACTCCTAATGGTAATATCTACTGTAGGAATACCTTTCTGTCTCCTAATGGTAATATCTACTATAGGAATACCTTTCTGACTGACTCCTAATGGTAATATCTACTGTAGGAATACCTTTCTGTCTCCTAATGGTAATATCTACTGTAGGAGTACCTTTCTGACTCCTAATGGTAATATCTACTGTAGGAGTACCTTTCTGTCTCCTAATGGTAATATCTACTGTAGGAATACCTTTCTGACTGACTCCTAATGGTAATATCTACTGTAGGAATACCTTTCTGTCTCCTAATGGTAATATCTACTGTAGGAATACCTTTCTGACTGACTCCTAATGGTAATATCTACTGTAGGAATACCTTTCTGACTGACTCCTAATGGTAATATCTACTGTAGGAGTACCTTTCTGCCTCCTAATGGTAATATCTACTGTAGGAGTACCTTTCAGACTCCTAATGGTAATACCTACTGTAGGAGTACCTTTCTGTCTCCTAATGGTAATATCTACTGTAGGAGTACCTTTCTGTCTCCTAATGGTAATATCTACTGTAGGAATACCTTTCTAACAGTCTCCTAATGGTAATATCTACTGTAGGAGTACCTTTCTGTCTGTCTCCTAATAGTAATATCTACTGTAGGAATACCTTTCTGTCTCCTAATGGTAATATCTACTGTAGGAGTACCTTTCTGTCTCCTAATGGTAATATCTACTGTAGGATTACCTTTCTGACTGACTCCTAATGGTAATATCTACTGTAGGAGTACCTTTCTGACTGACTCCTAATGGTAATATCTACTGTAGGAATACCTTTCTGTCTCCTAATGGTAATATCTACTGTAGGAGTACCTTTCTAACTGTCTCCTAATGGTAATATCTACTGTAGGAGTACCTTTCTGTCTCCTAATGGTAATATCTACTGTAGGAGTACCTTTGACTGACTCCTAATGGTAATATCTACTGTAGGAGTACCTTTCTGTCTCCTAATGGTAATATCTACTGTAGGAGTACCTTTCTGTCTCCTAATGGTAATATCTACTGTAGGAATACCTTTCTGTCTCCTAATGGTAATATCTACTGTAGGAATACCTTTCTGTATCCTAATGGTAATATCTACTGTAGGAGTACCTTTCTGTATCCTAATGATAATATCTACTGTAGGAATACCTTTCTGACTGACTCCTAATGGTAATATCTACTGTAGGAATACCTTTCTGACTGTCTCCTAATGGTAATATCTACTGTAGGAGTACCTTTCGATCTCATAATGGTAATATCTACTGTAGGAATACCTTTCTGTCTCCTAATGGTAATATCTACTGTAGGAATACCTTTCTGACTCCTAATGGTAATATCTACTGTAGGAATACCTTTCTGTCTCCTAATGGTAATATCTACTGTAGGAGTACCTTTCTGTCTCCTAATGGTAATATCTACTGTAGGAGTACCTTTCTTTCTCCTAATGGTAATATCTACTGTAGGAATACCTTTCTGTCTCCTAATGGTAATATCTACTGTAGGAATACCTTTCTGACTGACTCCTAAATATCTACTGTAGGAGTACCTTTCTGACTGACTCCTAATGGTAATATCTACTGTAGGAGTACCTTTCTGTCTCCTAATGGTAATATCTCCTGTAGGAATACCTTTCTGACTCCTAATGGTAATATCTACTGTAGGAGTACCTTTCTGTCTCCTAATGGTAATATCTACTGTAGGAGTACCTTTCTGACTGACTCCTAATGGTAATATCTAATGTAGGAATACCTTTCTGTCTCCTAATGGTAATATCTACTGTAGGAATACCTTTCTGACTGACTCCTAATGGTAATATCTACTGTAGGAATACCTTTCTGACTGTCTCCTAATGGTAATATCTACTGTAGGAGTACCTTTCTGACTGACTCCTAATGGTAATATCTAATGTAGGAATACCTTTCTGTCTCCTAATGGTAATATCTACTGTAGGAGTACCTTTCTGACTGACTCCTAATGGTAATATCTACTGTAGGAATACCTTTCTGTCTCCTAATGGTAATATCTACTGTAGGAATACCTTTCTGACTGACTCCTAAATATCTACTGTAGGAGTACCTTTCTGACTGACTCCTAATGGTAATATCTACTGTAGGAGTACCTTTCTGTCTCCTAATGGTAATATCTCCTGTAGGAATACCTTTCTGACTCCTAATGGTAATATCTACTGTAGGAGTACCTTTCTGTCTCCTAATGGTAATATCTACTGTAGGAGTACCTTTCTGACTGACTCCTAATGGTAATATCTAATGTAGGAATACCTTTCTGTCTCCTAATGGTAATATCTACTGTAGGAATACCTTTCTGACTGACTCCTAATGGTAATATCTACTGTAGGAATACCTTTCTGACTGTCTCCTAATGGTAATATCTACTGTAGGAGTACCTTTCTGACTGACTCCTAATGGTAATATCTACTGTAGGAATACCTTTCTGTCTCCTAATGGTAATATCTACTGTAGGAGTACCTTTCTGACTGACTCCTAATGGTAATATCTACTGTAGGAATACCTTTCTGACTGACTCCTAATGGTAATATCTACTGTAGGAGTACCTTTCTGCCTCCTAATGGTAATATCTACTGTAGGAGTACCTTTCTGACTCCTAATGGTAATATCTACTGTAGGAGTACCTTTCTGTCTCCTAATGGTAATATCTACTGTAGGAATACCTTTCTAACTGTCTCCTAATAGTAATATCTACTGTAGGAGTACCTTTCTGTCTGTCTCCTAATAGTAATATCTACTGTAGGAATACCTTTCTGACTGACTCCTAATGGTAATATCTACTGTAGGAATACCTTTCTGTCTCCTAATGGTAATATCTACTGTAGGAGTACCTTTCTGTCTCCTAATGGTAATATCTACTGTATTAATACCTTTCTGACTGACTCCTAATAGTAATATCTACTGTAGGAATACCTTTCTGACTGACTCCTAATGGTAATATCTACTGTATTAATACCTTTCTGACTGACTCCTAATGGTAATATCTACTGTAGGAATACCTTTCTGACTGACTCCTAATGGTAATATCTACTGTAGGAATACCTTTCTGTCTCCTAATGGTAATATCTACTGTAGGAACACCTTTCTGTCATCTAATGGTAATATCTACTGTAGGAATACCTTTCTGTCTCCTAATGGTAATATCTACTGTAGGAACACCTTTCTGTCTCCTAATGGTAATATCTACTCTAGGAGTACCTTTCTGTCTCCTAATGGTAATATCTACTGTAGGAGTACCTTTCTGTATCCTAATGGTAATATCTACTGTAGGAGTACCTTTCTGTATCCTAATGGTAATATCTACTGTAGGAGTACCTTTCTGTCTCCTAATTGTAATATCTACTGTAGGAATACCTTTCTGTATCCTAATGGTAATATCTACTGTAGGAATACCTTTCTGTATCCTAATGGTAATATCTACTGTAGGAGTACCTTTCTGACTGACTCCTAATGGTAATATCTACTGTAGGAATACCTTTCTGACTGACTCCTAATGGTAATATCTACTGTAGGAATAACTTTCTGACTCCTAATGGTAATATCTACTGTAGGAGTACCTTTCTGACTGACTCCTAATGGTAATATCTACTGTAGGAGTACCTTTCTGTCTCCTAATGGTAATATCTACTGTAGGAATACCTTTCTGACTCCTAATGGTAATATCTACTGTAGGAGTACCTTTCTGACTCCTAACGGTAATATCTACTGTAGGAGTACCTTTCTGTCTCCTAATGGTAATATCTACTGTAGGAATACCTTTCTGTCTCCTAATGGTAATATCTACTGTAGGAGTACCTTTCTGACTGACTCCTAATGGTAATATCTACTGTAGGAATACCTTTCTGACTGACTCCTAATGGTAATATCTACTGTAGGAATACCTTTCTGACTGTCTCCTAATGGTAATATCTACTGTAGGAGTACCTTTCTGACTGACTCCTAATGGTAATATTTAATGTAGGAATACCTTTCTGTCTCCTAATGGTAATATCTACTGTAGGAATACCTTTCTGACTGACTCCTAATGGTAATATCTACTGTAGGAATACCTTTCTGTCTCCTAATGGTAATATCTACTGTAGGAATACCTTTCTGACTGACTCCTAATGGTAATATCTACTGTAGGAATAACTTTCTGACTGACTCCTAATGGTAATATCTACTGTAGGAATACCTTTCTGTCTCCTAATGGTAATATCTACTGTATTAATACCTTTCTGACTGACTCCTAATAGTAATATCTACTGTAGGAATACCTTTCTGACTGACTCCTAATGGTAATATCTACTGTATTAATACCTTTCTGACTGACTCCTAATTGTAATATCTACTGTAGGAATACCTTTCTGACTGACTCCTAATGGTAATATCTACTGTAGGAATACCTTTCTGTCTCCTAATGGTAATATCTACTGTAGGAATACCTTTCTGTCTCCTAATGGTAATATCCTCTGTAGGAGTACCTTTCTGACTCCTAATGGTAATATCTACTGTAGGATTACCTTTCTGACTCCTAATGGTAATATCTACTGTAGGAGTACCTTTCTGTGTACTAATGGTAATATCTACTGTAGGAATACCTTTCTGACTGACTCCTAATGGTAATATCTACTGTAGGAGTACCTTTCTGACTGACTCCTAATGGTAATATCTACTGTAGGAGTACCTTTCTGTCTCCTAATGGTAATATATACTGTAGGAATACCTTTCTGACTCCTAATGGTAATATCTACTGTAGGAGTACCTTTCTGACTCCTAACGGTAATATCTACTGTAGGAGTACCTTTGACTGACTCCTAATGGTAATATCTACTGTAGGAATACCTGTCTGTCTCCTAATGGTAATATCTACTGTAGGAGTACCTTTCTGACTGACTCCTAATGGTAATATCTACTGTAGGAATACCTTTCTGACTGACTCCTAATGGTAATATCTACTGTAGGAATACCTTTCTGACTGTCTCCTAATGGTAATATCTACTGTAGGAGTACCTTTCTGACTGACTCCTAATGGTAATATCTAATGTTGGAATACCTTTCTGTCTCCTAATGGTAATATCTACTGTAGGAGTACCTTTCTGACTGACTCCTAATGGTAATATCTACTGTAGGAATACCTTTCTGTCTCCTAATGGTAATATCTACTGTAGGAATACCTTTCTGACTGACTCCTAATGGTAATATCTACTGTAGGAATACCTTTCTGACTGACTCCTAATGGTAATATCTACTGTAGGAATACCTTTCTGTCTCCTAATGGTAATATGTACTGTAGGAGTACCTTTCTGACTGACTCCTAATGGTAATATCTACTGTAGGAATACCTTTCTGTCTCCTAATGGTAATATCTACTGTAGGAATACCTTTCTGACTGACTCCTAATGGTAATATCTACTGTAGGAATACCTTTCTGACTGACTCCTAATGGTAATATCTACTGTAGGAGTACCTTTCTGCCTCCTAATGGTAATATCTACTGTAGGAGTACCTTTCTGACTCCTAATGGTAATATCTACTGTAGGAGTACCTTTCTGTCTCCTAATGGTAATATCTACTGTAGGAGTACCTTTCTGTCTCCTAATGGTAATATCTACTGTAGGAATACCTTTCTGTCTCCTAATGGTAATATCTACTGTAGGAGTACCTTTCTGACTGACTCCTAATGGTAATATCTACTGTAGGAATACCTTTCTGTCTCCTAATGGTAATATCTACTGTAGGAATACCTTTCTGACTGACTCCTAATGGTAATATCTACTGTAGGAATACCTTTCTGACTGACTCCTAATGGTAATATCTACTGTAGGAGTACCTTTCTGTCTCCTAATGGTAATATCTACTGTAGGAGTACCTTTCTGACTGACTCCGAATGGTAATATCTACTGTAGGAATACCTTTCTGTCTCCTAATGGTAATATCTACTGTAGGATTACCTTTCTGACTGACTCCTAATGGTAATATCTACTGTAGGAATACCTTTCTGACTGACTCCTAATGGTAATATCTACTGTAGGAGTACCTTTCTGACTCCTAATGGTAATATCTACTGTAGGAGTACCTTTCTGTCTCCTAATGGTAATATCTACTGTAGGAGTACCTTTCAAACTGTCTCCTAATGGTAATATCTACTGTAGGACTACCTTTCAGTCTGTCTCCTAATAGTAATATCTACTGTAGGAATACCTTTCTGACTGACTCCTAATTGTAATATCTACTGTAGGAATACCTTTCTGTCTCCTAATGGTAATATCTACTGTAGGAATACCTTTCTGACTGACTCCTAATGGTAATATCTACTGTAGGAATACCTTTCTGTCTCCTAATGGTAATATCTACTGTAGGAGTACCTTTCTGACTGACTCCTAATGGTAATATCTACTGTAGGAATACCTTTCTGTCTCCTAATGGTAATATCTACTGTAGGAATACCTTTCTGACTGACTCCTAATGGTAATATCTACTGTAGGAATACCTTTCTGACTGACTCCTAATGGTAATATCTACTGTAGGAGTACCTTTCTGCCTCCTAATGGTAATATCTACTGTAGGAGTACCTTTCTGACTCCTAATGGTAATATCTACTGTAGGAGTACCTTTCTGTCTCCTAATGGTAATATCTACTGTAGGAGTACCTTTCTGTCTCCTAATGGTAATATATACTGTAGGAATACCTTTCTGTCTCCTAATGGTAATATCTACTGTAGGAGTACCTTTCTGACTGACTCCTAATGGTAATATCTACTGTAGGAATACCTTTCTGTCTCCTAATGGTAATATCTACTGTAGGAATACCTTTCTGACTGACTCCTAATGGTAATATCTACTGTAGGAATACCTTTCTGACTGACTCCTAATGGTAATATCTACTGTAGGAATACCTTTCTGTCTCCTAATGGTAATATCTACTGTAGGAATACCTTTCTGTCTCCTAATGGTAATATGTACTGTAGGAATACCTTTCTGTCTCGTAATGGTAATATCTACTGTAGGAATACCTTTCTGTCTCCTAATGGTAATATCCTCTGTAGGAGTACCTTTCTGACTCCTAATGGTAATATCTACTGTAGGATTACCTTTCTGACTCCTAATGGTAATATCTACTGTAGGAGTACCTTTCTGTCTACTAATGGTAATATCTACTGTAGGAATACCTTTCTGACTGACTCCTAATGGTAATATCTACTGTAGGAGTACCTTTCTGACTGACTCCTAAAGGTAATATCTACTGTAGGAGTACCTTTCTGTCTCCTAATGGTAATATCTACTGTAGGAATACCTTTCTGACTCCTAATGGTAATATCTACTGTAGGAATACCTTTCTGTCTCCTAATGGTAATATCTACTGTAGGAGTACCTTTCTGACTGACTCCTAATGGTAATATCTACTGTAGGAATACCTTTCTGTCTCCTAATGGTAATATCTACTGTAGGAATACCTTTCTGACTGACTCCTAATGGTAATATCTACTGTAGGAATACCTTTCTGACTGACTCCTAATGGTAATATCTACTGTAGGAATACCTTTCTGACTGACTCCTAATGGTAATATCTACTGTAGGAGTACCTTTCTGTCTCCTAATGGTAATATCTACTGTAGGAGTACCTTTCTGTCTCCTAATGGTAATATCTACTGTAGGAATACCTTTCTGTCTCCTAATGGTAATATCTACTGTAGGAATACCTTTCAAACTGTCTCCTAATGGTAATATCTACTGTAGGAGTACCTTTCTGTCTGTCTCCTAATAGTAATATCTACTGTAGGAATACCTTTCTGACTGACTCCTAATGGTAATATCTACTGTAGGAATACCTTTCTGTCTCCTAATGGTAATATCTACTGTAGGAGTACCTTTCTGTCTCCTAATGGTAATGTCTACTGTATTAATACCTTTCTGACTGACTCCTAATAGTAATATCTACTGTAGGAATACCTTTCTGACTGACTCCTAATGGTAATATCTACTGTATAAATACCTTTCTGACTGACTCCTAATGGTAATATCTACTGTAGGAATACCTTTCTGACTGACTCCTAATGGTAATATCTACTGTAGGAATACCTTTCTGTCTCCTAATGGTAATATCTACTGTAGGAATACCTTTCTGTCTCCTAATGGTAATATCTACTGTAGGAATACCTTTCTGACTGACTCCTAATGGTAATATCTACTGTAGGAATACCTTTCTGACTGACTCCTAATGGTAATATCTACTGTAGGATTACCTTTCTGACTGACTCCTAATGGTAATATCTACTGTAGGAGTACCTTTCTGACTGACTCCTAATGGTAATATCTACTGTAGGAGTACCTTTCTGTCTCCTAATGGTAATATCTACTGTAGGAGTACCTTTCTGTCTCCTAATGGTAATATCTACTGTAGGAATACCTTTCTGTCTCCTAATGGTAATATCTACTGTAGGAGTACCTTTCTGACTGACTCCTAATGGTAATATCTACTGTAGGAATACCTTTCTGACTGACTCCTAATGGTAATATCTACTGTAGGAGTACCTTTCTGCCTCCTAATGGTAATATCTACTGTAGGAGTACCTTTCTGACTCCTAATGGTAATATCTACTGTAGGAGTACCTTTCTGTCTCCTAATGGTAATATCTACTGTAGGAGTACCTTTCTGTCTCCTAATGGTAATATCTACTGTAGGAATACCTTTCAAACTGTCTCCTAATGGTAATATCTACTGTAGGAGTACCTTTCTGTCTGTCTCCTAATAGTAATATCTACTGTAGGAATACCTTTCTGACTGACTCCTAATGGTAATATCTACTGTAGGAATACCTTTCTGTCTCCTAATGGTAATATCTACTGTAGGAGTACCTTTCTGTCTCCTAATGGTAATGTCTACTGTATTAATACCTTTCTGACTGACTCCTAATAGTAATATCTACTGTAGGAATACCTTTCTGTCTCCTAATGGTAATATCTACTGTAGGAGTACCTTTCTGTCTCCTAATGGTAATGTCTACTGTATTAATACCTTTCTGACTGACTCCTAATAGTAATATCTACTGTAGGAATACCTTTCTGACTGACTCCTAATGGTAATATCTACTGTATAAATACCTTTCTGACTGACTCCTAATGGTAATATCTACTGTAGGAATACCTTTCTGACTGACTCCTAATGGTAATATCTACTGTAGGAATACCTTTCTGTCTCCTAATGGTAATATCTACTGTAGGAATACCTTTCTGTCTCCTAATGGTAATATGTACTGTAGGAATACCTTTCTGTCTCCTAATGGTAATATCTACTGTAGGAATACCTTTCTGACTGACTCCTAATGGTAATATCTACTGTAGGAATACCTTTCTGACTGACTCCTAATGGTAATATCTACTGTAGGAATACCTTTCTGACTGACTCCTAATGGTAATATCTACTGTAGGAGTACCTTTCTGACTGACTCCTAATGGTAATATCTACTGTAGGAGTACCTTTCTGACTGACTCCTAATGGTAATATCTACTGTAGGAGTACCTTTCTGTCTCCTAATGGTAATATCTACTGTAGGAGTACCTTTCTGTCTCCTAATGGTAATATCTACTGTAGGAATACCTTTCTGTCTCCTAATGGTAATATCTACTGTAGGAGTACCTTTCTGACTGACTCCTAATGGTAATATCTACTGTAGGAATACCTTTCTGACTGACTCGTAATGGTAATCTCTACTGTAGGAGTACCTTTCTGCCTCCTAATGGTAATATCTACTGTAGGAGTACCTTTCTGACTCCTAATGGTAATATCTACTGTAGGAGTACCTTTCTGTCTCCTAATGGTAATATCTACTGTAGGAGTACCTTTCTGTCTCCTAATGGTAATATCTACTGTAGGAATACCTTTCAAACTGGTAATATCTACTGTAGGAGTACCTTTCTGTCTGTCTCCTAATAGTAATATCTACTGTAGGAATACCTTTCTGACTGACTCCTAATGGTAATATCTACTGTAGGAATACCTTTCTGTCTCCTAATGGTAATATCTACTGTAGGAGTACCTTTCTGTCTCCTAATGGTAATGTCTACTGTATTAATACCTTTCTGACTGACTCCTAATAGTAATATCTACTGTAGGAATACCTTTCTGACTGACTCCTAATGGTAATATCTACTGTATAAATACCTTTCTGACTGACTCCTAATGGTAATATCTACTGTAGGAATACCTTTCTGACTGACTCCTAATGGTAATATGTACTGTAGGAATACCTTTCTGTCTCCTAATGGTAATATCTACTGTAGGAATACCTTTCTGTCTCCTAATGGTAATATCCTCTGTAGGAGTACCTTTCTGACTCCTAATGGTAATATCTACTGTAGGATTACCTTTCTGACTCCTAATGGTAATATCTACTGTAGGAGTACCTTTCTGTCTACTAATGGTAATATCTACTGTAGGAATACGTTTCTGACTGACTCCTAATGGTAATATCTACTGTAGGAGTACCTTTCTGACTGACTCCTAATGGTAATATCTACTGTAGGAGTACCTTTCTGTCTCCTAATGGTAATATCTACTGTAGGAATACCTTTCTGACTCCTAATGGTAATATCTACTGTAGGAATACCTTTCTGTCTCCTAATGGTAATATCTACTGTAGGAGTACCTTTCTGACTGACTCCTAATGGTAATATCTACTGTAGGAATACCTTTCTGTCTCCTAATGGTAATATCTACTGTAGGAATACCTTTCTGACTGACTCCTAATGGTAATATCTACTGTAGGAATACCTTTCTGACTGACTCCTAATGGTAATATCTACTGTAGGAATACCTTTCTGACTGACTCCTAATGGTAATATCTACTGTAGGAGTACCTTTCTGACTGACTCCTAATGGTAATATCTACTGTAGGAGTACCTTTCTGTCTCCTAATGGTAATATCTACTGTAGGAGTACCTTTCTGTCTCCTAATGGTAATATCTACTGTAGGAATACCTTTCTGTCTCCTAATGGTAATATCTACTGTAGGAGTACCTTTCTGACTGACTCCTAATGGTAATATCTACTGTAGGAATACCTTTCTGTCTCCTAATGGTAATATCTACTGTAGGAATACCTTTCTGACTGACTCCTAATGGTAATATCTACTGTAGGAATACCTTTCTGACTGACTCCTAATGGTAATATCTACTGTAGGAGTACCTTTCTGCCTCCTAATGGTAATATCTACTGTAGGAGTACCTTTCTGACTCCTAATGGTAATATCTACTGTAGGAGTACCTTTCTGTCTCCTAATGGTAATATCTACTGTAGGAATACCTTTCTGTCTCCTAATGGTAATATCCTCTGTAGGAGTACCTTTCTGACTCCTAATGGTAATATCTACTGTAGGATTACCTTTCTGACTCCTAATGGTAATATCTACTGTAGGAGTACCTTTCTGTCTACTAATGGTAATATCTACTGTAGGAATACCTTTCTGACTGACTCCTAATGGTAATATCTACTGTAGGAGTACCTTTCTGACTGACTCCTAATGGTAATATCTACTGTAGGAGTACCTTTCTGTCTCCTAATGGTAATATCTACTGTAGGAATACCTTTCTGACTCCTAATGGTAATATCTACTGTAGGAATACCTTTCTGTCTCCTAATGGTAATATCTACTGTAGGAGTACCTTTCTGACTGACTCCTAATGGTAATATCTACTGTAGGAATACCTTTCTGTCTCCTAATGGTAATATCTACTGTAGGAATACCTTTCTGACTTACTCCTAATGGTAATATCTACTGTAGGAATACCTTTCTGACTGACTCCTAATGGTAATATCTACTGTAGGAGTACCTTTCTGCCTCCTAATGGTAATATCTACTGTAGGAGTACCTTTCTGACTCCTAATGGTAATATCTACTGTAGGAGTACCTTTCTGTCTCCTAATGGTAATATCTACTGTAGGAGTACCTTTCTGTCTCCTAATGGTAATATCTACTGTAGGAATACCTTTCTGTCTCCTAATGGTAATATCTACTGTAGGAGTACCTTTCTGACTGACTCCTAATGGTAATATCTACTGTAGGAATACCTTTCTGTCTCCTAATGGTAATATCTACTGTAGGAATACCTTTCTGACTGACTCCTAATGGTAATATCTACTGTAGGAGTACCTTTCTGACTGACTCCTAATGGTAATATCTACTGTAGGAATACCTTTCTGTCTCCTAATGGTAATATCTACTGTAGGAATACCTTTCTGTCTCCTAATGGTAATATCCTCTGTAGGAGTACCTTTCTGACTCCTAATGGTAATATCTACTGTAGGATTACCTTTCTGACTCCTAATGGTAATATCTACTGTAGGAGTACCTTTCTGTCTACTAATGGTAATATCTACTGTAGGAATACCTTTCTGACTGACTCCTAATGGTAATATCTACTGTAGGAGTACCTTTCTGACTGACTCCTAATGGTAATATCTAATGTTGGAGTACCTTTCTGTCTCCTAATGGTAATATCTACTGTAGGAGTACCTTTCTGACTGACTCCTAATGGTAATATCTACTGTAGGAGTACCTTTCTGTCTCCTAATGGTAATATCTACTGTAGGAATACCTTTCTGACTCCTAATGGTAATATCTACTGTAGGAATACCTTTCTGTCTCCTAATGGTAATATCTACTGTAGGAGTACCTTTCTGACTGACTCCTAATGGTAATATCTACTGTAGGAATACCTTTCTGTCTCCTAATGGTAATATCTACTGTAGGAATACCTTTCTGACTTACTCCTAATGGTAATATCTACTGTAGGAATACCTTTCTGACTGACTCCTAATGGTAATATCTACTGTAGGAGTACCTTTCTGCCTCCTAATGGTAATATCTACTGTAGGAGTACCTTTCTGACTCCTAATGGTAATATCTACTGTAGGAGTACCTTTCTGTCTCCTAATGGTAATATCTACTGTAGGAGTACCTTTCTGTCTCCTAATGGTAATATCTACTGTAGGAATACCTTTCTGTCTCCTAATGGTAATATCTACTGTAGGAGTACCTTTCTGACTGACTCCTAATGGTAATATCTACTGTAGGAATACCTTTCTGTCTCCTAATGGTAATATCTACTGTAGGAATACCTTTCTGACTGACTCCTAATGGTAATATCTACTGTAGGAATACCTTTCTGACTGACTCCTAATGGTAATATCTACTGTAGGAGTACCTTTCTGCCTCCTAATGGTAATATCTACTGTAGGAGTACCTTTCTGACTCCTAATGGTAATATCTACTGTAGGAGTACCTTTCTGTCTCCTAATGGTAATATCTACTGTAGGAATACCTTTCTGTCTCCTACTGGTAATATGTACTGTAGGAATACCTTTCTGTCTCCTAATGGTAATATCTACTGTAGGAATACCTTTCTGTCTCCTAATGGTAATATCCTCTGTAGGAGTACCTTTCTGACTCCTAATGGTAATATCTACTGTAGGATTACCTTTCTGACTCCTAATGGTAATATCTACTGTAGGAGTACCTTTCTGTCTACTAATGGTAATATCTACTGTAGGAATACCTTTCTGACTGACTCCTAATGGTAATATCTACTGTAGGAGTACCTTTCTGACTGACTCCTAATGGTAATATCTAATGTTGGAGTACCTTTCTGTCTCCTAATGGTAATATCTACTGTAGGAGTACCTTTCTGACTGACTCCTAATGGTAATATCTACTGTAGGAGTACCTTTCTGTCTCCTAATGGTAATATCTACTGTAGGAATACCTTTCTGACTCCTAATGGTAATATCTACTGTAGGAATACCTTTCTGTCTCCTAATGGTAATATCTACTGTAGGAGTACCTTTCTGACTGACTCCTAATGGTAATATCTACTGTAGGAATACCTTTCTGTCTCCTAATGGTAATATCTACTGTAGGAATACCTTTCTGACTTACTCCTAATGGTAATATCTACTGTAGGAATACCTTTCTGACTGACTCCTAATGGTAATATCTACTGTAGGAGTACCTTTCTGCCTCCTAATGGTAATATCTACTGTAGGAGTACCTTTCTGACTCCTAATGGTAATATCTACTGTAGGAGTACCTTTCTGTCTCCTAATGGTAATATCTACTGTAGGAATACCTTTCTGTCTCCTAATGGTAATATCTACTGTAGGAGTACCTTTCTGACTGACTCCTAATGGTAATATCTACTGTAGGAATACCTTTCTGTCTC
The DNA here is from genome assembly GCF_965601325.2 of Salmo salar. Lineage (NCBI taxonomy): Eukaryota > Metazoa > Chordata > Actinopteri > Salmoniformes > Salmonidae > Salmo > Salmo salar. The sequence goes on from NW_027675420.1 coordinate 296,328, forward strand.
CTAATGGTAATATCTACTGTAGGAATACCTTTCTGACTGACTCCTAATGGTAATATCTACTGTAGGAATACCTTTCTGACTGACTCCTAATGGTAATATCTACTGTAGGAGTACCTTTCTGCCTCCTAATGGTAATATCTACTGTAGGAGTACCTTTCTGACTCCTAATGGTAATATCTACTGTAGGAGTACCTTTCTGTCTCCTAATGGTAATATCTACTGTAGGAATACCTTTCTGTCTCCTAATGGTAATATGTACTGTAGGAATACCTTTCTGTCTCCTAATGGTAATATCTACTGTAGGAATACCTTTCTGTCTCCTAATGGTAATATCCTCTGTAGGAGTACCTTTCTGACTCCTAATGGTAATATCTACTGTAGGATTACCTTTCTGACTCCTAATGGTAATATCTACTGTAGGAGTACCTTTCTGTCTACTAATGGTAATATCTACTGTAGGAATACCTTTCTGACTGACTCCTAATGGTAATATCTACTGTAGGAGTACCTTTCTGACTGACTCCTAATGGTAATATCTAATGTTGGAGTACCTTTCTGTCTCCTAATGGTAATATCTACTGTAGGAATACCTTTCTGACTCCTAATGGTAATATCTACTGTAGGAATACCTTTCTGTCTCCTAATGGTAATATCTACTGTAGGAGTACCTTTCTGACTGACTCCTAATGGTAATATCTACTGTAGGAATACCTTTCTGTCTCCTAATGGTAATATCTACTGTAGGAATACCTTTCTGACTTACTCCTAATGGGAATATCTACTGTAGGAATACCTTTCTGACTGACTCCTAATGGTAATATCTACTGTAGGAGTACCTTTCTGCCTCCTAATGGTAATATCTACTGTAGGAGTACCTTTCTGACTCCTAATGGTAATATCTACTGTAGGAGTACCTTTCTGTCTCCTAATGGTAATATCTACTGTAGAAGTACCTTTCTGTCTCCTAATGGTAATATCTACTGTAGGAATACCTTTCTGTCTCCTAATGGTAATATCTACTGTAGGAGTACCTTTCTGACTGACTCCTAATGGTAATATCTACTGTAGGAATACCTTTCTGTCTCCTAATGGTAATATCTACTGTAGGAATACCTTTCTGACTGACTCCTAATGGTAATATCTACTGTAGGAATACCTTTCTGACTGACTCCTAATGGTAATATCTACTGTAGGAGTACCTTTCTGTCTCCTAATGGTAATATCTACTGTAGGAGTACCTTTCTGACTGACTCCTAATGGTAATATCTACTGTAGGAATACCTTTCTGTCTCCTAATGGTAATATCTACTGTAGGAATACCTTTCTGACTGACTCCTAATGGTAATATCTACTGTAGGAATACCTTTCTGACTGACTCCTAATGGTAATATCTACTGTAGGAGTACCTTTCTGACTCCTAATTGTAATATCTACTGTAGGAGTACCTTTCTGTCTCCTAATGGTAATATCTACTGTAGGAGTACCTTTCAAACTGTCTCCTAATGGTAATATCTACTGTAGGAGTACCTTTCTGACTGACTCCTAATGGTAATATCTACTGTAGGAATACCTTTCTGTCTCCTAATGGTAATATCTACTGTAGGAATACCTTTCTGACTGACTCCTAATGGTAATATCTACTGTAGGAATACCTTTCTGTCTCCTAATGGTAATATCTACTGTAGGAATACCTTTCTGACTGACTCCTAATGGTAATATCTACTGTAGGAATACCTTTCTGACTGACTCCTAATGGTAATATCTACTGTAGGAATACCTTTCTGACTGACTCCTAATGGTAATATCTACTGTAGGAGTACCTTTCTGACTGACTCCTAATGGTAATATCTACTGTAGGAGTACCTTTCTGTCTCCTAATGGTAATATCTACTGTAGGAGTACCTTTCTGTCTCCTAATGGTAATATCTACTGTAGGAATACCTTTCTGTCTCCTAATGGTAATATCTACTGTAGGAGTACCTTTCTGACTGACTCCTAATGGTAATATCTACTGTAGGAATACCTTTCTGTCTCCTAATGGTAATATCTACTGTAGGAATACCTTTCTGACTGACTCCTAATGGTAATATCTACTGTAGGAATACCTTTCTGACTGACTCCTAATGGTAATATCTACTGTAGGAGTACCTTTCTGCCTCCTAATGGTAATATCTACTGTAGGAGTACCTTTCTGACTCCTAATGGTAATATCTACTGTAGGAGTACCTTTCTGTCTCCTAATGGTAATATCTACTGTAGGAATACCTTTCTGTCTCCTAATGGTAATATGTACTGTAGGAATACCTTTCTGTCTCCTAATGGTAATATCTACTGTAGGAATACCTTTCTGTCTCCTAATGGTAATATCCTCTGTAGGAGTACCTTTCTGACTCCTAATGGTAATATCTACTGTAGGATTACCTTTCTGACTCCTAATGGTAATATCTACTGTAGGAGTACCTTTCTGTCTACTAATGGTAGAATCTACTGTAGGAATACCTTTCTGACTGACTCCTAATGGTAATATCTACTGTAGGAGTACCTTTCTGACTGACTCCTAATGGTAATATCTACTGTAGGAGTACCTTTCTGTCTCCTAATGGTAATATCTACTGTAGGAATACCTTTCTGACTCCTAATGGTAATATCTACTGTAGGAATACCTTTCTGTCTCCTAATGGTAATATCTACTGTAGGAGTACCTTTCTGACTGACTCCTAATGGTAATATCTACTGTAGGAATACCTTTCTGTCTCCTAATGGTAATATCTACTGTAGGAATACCTTTCTGACTGACTCCTAATGGTAATATCTACTGTAGGAATACCTTTCTGACTGACTCCTAATGGTAATATCTACTGTAGGAGTACCTTTCTGCCTCCTAATGGTAATATCTACTGTAGGAGTACCTTTCTGACTCCTAATGGTAATATCTACTGTAGGAGTACCTTTCTGTCTCCTAATGGTAATATCTACTGTAGGAATACCTTTCTGTCTCCTAATGGTAATATGTACTGTAGGAATACCTTTCTGTCTCCTAATGGTAATATCTACTGTAGGAATACCTTTCTGTCTCCTAATGGTAATATCCTCTGTAGGAGTACCTTTCTGACTCCTAATGGTAATATCTACTGTAGGATTACCTTTCTGACTCCTAATGGTAATATCTACTGTAGGAGTACCTTTCTGTCTACTAATGGTAATATCTACTGTAGGAATACCTTTCTGACTGACTCCTAATGGTAATATCTACTGTAGGAGTACCTTTCTGACTGACTCCTAATGGTAATATCTAATGTTGGAGTACCTTTCTGTCTCCTAATGGTAATATCTACTGTAGGAATACCTTTCTGACTCCTAATGGTAATATCTACTGTAGGAATACCTTTCTGTCTCCTAATGGTAATATCTACTGTAGGAGTACCTTTCTGACTGACTCCTAATGGTAATATCTACTGTAGGAATACCTTTCTGTCTCCTAATGGTAATATCTACTGTAGGAATACCTTTCTGACTTACTCCTAATGGGAATATCTACTGTAGGAATACCTTTCTGACTGACTCCTAATGGTAATATCTACTGTAGGAGTACCTTTCTGCCTCCTAATGGTAATATCTACTGTAGGAGTACCTTTCTGACTCCTAATGGTAATATCTACTGTAGGAGTACCTTTCTGTCTCCTAATGGTAATATCTACTGTAGGAGTACCTTTCTGTCTCCTAATGGTAATATCTACTGTAGGAATACCTTTCTGTCTCCTAATGGTAATATCTACTGTAGGAGTACCTTTCTGACTGACTCCTAATGGTAATATCTACTGTAGGAATACCTTTCTGTCTCCTAATGGTAATATCTACTGTAGGAATACCTTTCTGACTGACTCCTAATGGTAATATCTACTGTAGGAATACCTTTCTGACTGACTCCTAATGGTAATATCTACTGTAGGAGTACCTTTCTGTCTCCTAATGGTAATATCTACTGTAGGAGTACCTTTCTGACTGACTCCTAATGGTAATATCTACTGTAGGAATACCTTTCTGTCTCCTAATGGTAATATCTACTGTAGGAATACCTTTCTGACTGACTCCTAATGGTAATATCTACTGTAGGAATACCTTTCTGACTGACTCCTAATGGTAATATCTACTGTAGGAGTACCTTTCTGACTCCTAATTGTAATATCTACTGTAGGAGTACCTTTCTGTCTCCTAATGGTAATATCTACTGTAGGAGTACCTTTCAAACTGTCTCCTAATGGTAATATCTACTGTAGGAGTACCTTTCAGTCTGTCTCCTAATAGTAATATCTACTGTAGGAATACCTTTCTGACTGACTCCTAATGGTAATATCTACTGTAGGAATACCTTTCTGTCTCCTAATGGTAATATCTACTGTAGGAATACCTTTCTGACTGACTCCTAATGGTAATATCTACTGTAGGAATACCTTTCTGTCTCCTAATGGTAATATCTACTGTAGGAGTACATTTCTGTCTCCTAATGGTAATGTCTACTGTATTAATACCTTTCTGACTGACTCCTAATAGTAATATCTACTGTAGGAATACCTTTCTGACTGACTCCTAATGGTAATATCTACTGTATTAATACCTTTCTGACTGACTCCTAATGGTAATATCTACTGTAGGAATACCTTTCTGACTGACTCCTAATGGTAATATCTACTCTAGGAATACCTTTCTGTCTCCTAATGGTAATATCTACTGTAGGAGTACCTTTCTGACTGACTCCTAATGGTAATATCTACTGTAGGAATACCTTTCTGTCTCCTAATGGTAATATCTACTGTAGGAATACCTTTCTGACTGACTCCTAATGGTAATATCTACTGTAGGAATACCTTTCTGTCTCCTAATGGTAATATCTACTGTAGGAATACCTTTCTGACTGACTCCTAATGGTAATATCTACTGTAGGAATACCTTTCTGACTGACTCCTAATGGTAATATCTACTGTAGGAGTACCTTTCTGACTGACTCCTAATGGTAATATCTACTGTAGGAGTACCTTTCTGTCTCCTAATGGTAATATCTACTGTAGGAGTACCTTTCTGTCTCCTAATGGTAATATCTACTGTAGGAATACCTTTCTGTCTCCTAATGGTAATATCTACTGTAGGAGTACCTTTCTGACTGACTCCTAATGGTAATATCTACTGTAGGAATACCTTTCTGTCTCCTAATGGTAATATCTACTGTAGGAATACCTTTCTGACTGACTCCTAATGGTAATATCTACTGTAGGAATACCTTTCTGACTGACTCCTAATGGTAATATCTACTGTAGGAGTACCTTTCTGCCTCCTAATGGTAATATCTACTGTAGGAGTACCTTTCTGACTCCTAATGGTAATATCTACTGTAGGAGTACCTTTCTGTCTCCTAATGGTAATATCTACTGTAGGAGTACCTTTCTGTCTCCTAATGGTAATATCTGCTGTAGGAATACCTTTCAAACTGTCTCCTAATGGTATTATCTACTGTAGGAGTACCTTTCTGTCTGTCTCCTAATAGTAATATCTACTGTAGGAATACCTTTCTGACTGACTCCTAATGGTAATATCTACTGTAGGAATACCTTTCTGTCTCCTAATGGTAATATCTACTGTAGGAATACCTTTCTGACTGACTCCTAATGGTAATATCTACTGTAGGAATACCTTTCTGTCTCCTAATGGTAATATCTACTGTAGGAGTACCTTTCTGTCTCCTAATGGTAATGTCTACTGTATTAATACCTTTCTGACTGACTCCTAATAGTAATATCTACTGTAGGAATACCTTTCTGACTGACTCCTAATGGTAATATCTACTGTATAAATACCTTTCTGACTGACTCCTAATGGTAATATCTACTGTAGGAATACCTTTCTGACTGACTCCTAATGCTAATATCTACTGTAGGAATACCTTTCTGTCTCCTAATGGTAATATCTACTGTAGGAATACCTTTCTGTCTCCTAATGGTAATATGTACTGTAGGAATACCTTTCTGTCTCCTAATGGTAATATCTAGTGTAGGAATACCTTTCTGTCTCCTAATGGTAATATCTACTGTGGGATTACCTTTCTGACTGACTCCTAATGGTAATATCTACTGTAGGAGTACCTTTCTGACTGACTCCTAATGGTAATATCTACTGTATTAATACCTTTCTGTCTCCTAATGGTAATATCTACTGTAGGAGTACCTTTCTGTCTCCTAATGGTAATATCTACTGTAGGAATACCTTTCTGTCTCCTAATGGTAATATCTACTGTTGGAATACCTTTCTGTATCCTAATGGTAATATCTACTGTAGGAATACCTTTCTGTCTCCTAATGGTAATATCTACTGTAGGAGTACCTTTCTGTCTCCTAATGGTAATATCTACTGTAGGAGTACCTTTCTGACTGACTATAAATGGTAATATCTACTGTAGGAGTACCTTTCTGTCTCCTAATGGTAATATCTACTGTAGGAATACCTTTCTAACTGTCTCCTAATGGTAATATCTACTGTAGGAGTACCTTTCTGTCTCCTAATGGTAATATCTACTGTAGGAGTACCTTTCTGTCTCCTAATGGTAATATCTACTGCAGGAATACCTTTCTAACTGTCTCCTAATGGTAATATCTACTGTAGGAGTACCTTTCTGTCTGTCTCCTAATAGTAATATCTACTGTAGGAATACCTTTCTGACTGACTCCTAATGGTAATATCTACTGTAGGAATACCTTTCTGTCTCCTAATGGTAATATCTACTGTAGGAGTACCTTTCTGTCTCCTAATGGTAATATCTACTGTAGGATTACCTTTCTGACTGACTCCTAATGGTAATATCTACTGTAGGAGTACCTTTCTGACTGACTCCTAATGGTAATATCTACTGTATTAATACCTTTCTGTCTCCTAATGGTAATATCTACTGTAGGAGTACCTTTCTGTCTCCTAATGGTAATATCTACTGTAGGAATACCTTTCTAACTGTCTCCTAATGGTAATATCTACTGTAGGAGTACCTTTCTGTCTCCTAATGGTAATATCTACTGTAGGAGTACCTTTGACTGACTCCTAATGGTAATATCTACTGTAGGAGTACCTTTCTGTCTCCTAATGGTAATATCTACTGTAGGAGTACCTTTCTGTCTCCTAATGGTAATATCTACTGTAGGAATACCTTTCTGTCTCCTAATGGTAATATCTACTGTAGGAATACCTTTCTGTATCCTAATGGTAATATCTACTGTAGGAGTACCTTTCTGTATCCTAATGATAATATCTACTGTAGGAATACCTTTCTGACTGACTCCTAATGGTAATATCTACTGTAGGAATACCTTTCTGACTGTCTCCTAATGGTAATATCTACTGTAGGAGTACCTTTCTATCTCCTAATGGTAATATCTACTGTAGGAATACCTTTCTGTCTCCTAATGGTAATATCTACTGTAGGAATACCTTTCTGACTCCTAATGGTAATATCTACTGTAGGAATACCTTTCTGTCTCCTAACGGTAATATCTACTGTAGGAGTACCTTTCTGTCTCCTAATGGTAATATCTACTGTAGGAATACCTTTCTGTCTCCTAATGGTAATATCTACTGTAGGAGTACCTTTCTGTCTCCTAATGGTAATATCTACTGTAGGAGTACCTTTCTGTCTCCTGATGGTAATATCTACTGTAGGAATTCCTTTCTGTCTCCTAATGGTAATATCTACTGTAGGAATACCTTTCTGACTGACTCCTAAATATCTACTGTAGGAGTACCTTTCTGACTGACTCCTAATGGTAATATCTACTGTAGGAGTACCTTTCTGTCTCCTAATGGTAATATCTCCTGTAGGAATACCTTTCTGACTCCTAATGGTAATATCTACTGTATTAATACCTTTCTGACTGACTCCTAATGGTAATATCTACTGTAGGAATACCTTTCTGACTGACTCCTAATGGTAATATCTACTGTAGGAATACCTTTCTGTCTCCTAATGGTAATATCTACTGTAGGAGTACCTTTCTGACTGACTCCTAATGGTAATATCTACTGTATGAATACCTTTCTGTCTCCTAATGGTAATATCTACTGTAGGAATACCTTTCTGACTGACTCCTAATGGTAATATCTACTGTAGGAATACCTTTCTGACTGACTCCTAATGGTAATATCTACTGTAGGAGTACCTTTCTGCCTCCTAATGGTAATATCTACTGTAGGAGTACCTTTCTGACTCCTAATGGTAATATCTACTGTAGGAGTACCTTTCTGTATCCTAATGGTAATATCTACTGTAGGAGTACCTTTCTGACTGACTCCTAATGGTAATATCTACTGTAGGAATACCTTTCTGTCTCCTAATGGTAATATCTACTGTAGGAATACCTTTCTGACTGACTCCTAATGGTAATATCTACTGTAGGAATACCTTTCTGACTGACTCCTAATGGTAATATCTACTGTAGGAGTACCTTTCTGCCTCCTAATGGTAATATCTACTGTAGGAGTACCTTTCTGACTGACTCCTAATGGTAATATCTACTGTAGGAATACCTTTCTGTCTCCTAATGGTAATATCTACTGTAGGAATAACTTTCTGACTGACTCCTAATGGTAATATCTACTGTAGGAATACCTTTCTGTCTCCTAATGGTAATATCTACTGTAGGAGTACCTTTCTGTCTCCTAATGGTAATGTCTACTGTATTAATACCTTTCTGACTGACTCCTAATAGTAATATCTACTGTAGGAATACCTTTCTGACTGACTCCTAATGGTAATATCTACTGTATTAATACCTTTCTGACTGACTCCTAATGGTAATATCTACTGTAGGAATACCTTTCTGACTGACTCCTAATGGTAATATCTACTCTAGGAATACCTTTCTGTCTCCTAATGGTAATATCTACTGTAGGAGTACCTTTCTGACTGACTCCTAATGGTAATATCTACTGTAGGAATACCTTTCTGTCTCCTAATGGTAATATCTACTGTAGGAATACCTTTCTGACTGACTCCTAATGGTAATATCTACTGTAGGAATACCTTTCTGTCTCCTAATGGTAATATCTACTGTAGGAATACCTTTCTGACTGACTCCTAATGGTAATATCTACTGTAGGAATACCTTTCTGACTGACTCCTAATGGTAATATCTACTGTAGGAATACCTTTCTGACTGACTCCTAATGGTAATATCTACTGTAGGAGTACCTTTCTGACTGACTCCTAATGGTAATATCTACTGTAGGAGTACCTTTCTGTCTCCTAATGGTAATATCTACTGTAGGAGTACCTTTCTGTCTCCTAATGGTAATATCTACTGTAGGAATACCTTTCTGTCTCCTAATGGTAATATCTACTGTAGGAGTACCTTTCTGACTGACTCCTAATGGTAATATCTACTGTAGGAATACCTTTCTGTCTCCTAATGGTAATATCTACTGTAGGAATACCTTTCTGACTGACTCCTAATGGTAATATCTACTGTAGGAATACCTTTCTGTCTCCTAATGGTAATATCTACTGTAGGAATACCTTTCTGACTGACTCCTAATGGTAATATCTACTGTAGGAATACCTTTCTGACTGACTCCTAATGGTAATATCTACTGTAGGAATACCTTTCTGACTGACTCCTAATGGTAATATCTACTGTAGGAGTACCTTTCTGACTGACTCCTAATGGTAATATCTACTGTAGGAGTACCTTTCTGTCTCCTAATGGTAATATCTACTGTAGGAGTACCTTTCTGTCTCCTAATGGTAATATCTACTGTAGGAATACCTTTCTGTCTCCTAATGGTAATATCTACTGTAGGAGTACCTTTCTGACTGACTCCTAATGGTAATATCTACTGTAGGAATACCTTTCTGTCTCCTAATGGTAATATCTACTGTAGGAATACCTTTCTGACTGACTCCTAATGGTAATATCTACTGTAGGAATACCTTTCTGACTGACTCCTAATGGTAATATCTACTGTAGGAGTACCTTTCTGCCTCCTAATGGTAATATCTACTGTAGGAGTACCTTTCTGACTCCTAATGGTAATATCTACTGTAGGAGTACCTTTCTGTCTCCTAATGGTAATATCTACTGTAGGAGTACCTTTCTGTCTCCTAATGGTAATATCTGCTGTAGGAATACCTTTCAAACTGTCTCCTAATGGTAATATCTACTGTAGGAGTACCTTTCTGTCTGTCTCCTAATAGTAATATCTACTGTAGGAATACCTTTCTGACTGACTCCTAATGGTAATATCTACTGTAGGAATACCTTTCTGTCTCCTAATGGTAATATCTACTGTAGGAGTACCTTTCTGTCTCCTAATGGTAATGTCTACTGTATTAATACCTTTCTGACTGACTCCTAATAGTAATATCTACTGTAGGAATACCTTTCTGTCTCCTAATGGTAATATCTACTGTAGGAATACCTTTCTGTCTCCTAATGGTAATATGTACTGTAGGAATACCTTTCTGTCTCCTAATGGTAATATCTACTGTAGGAATACCTTTCTGTCTCCTAATGGTAATATCTACTGTGGGATTACCTTTCTGACTGACTCCTAATGGTAATATCTACTGTAGGAGTACCTTTCTGACTGACTCCTAATGGTAATATCTACTGTATTAATACCTTTCTGTCTCCTAATGGTAATATCTACTGTAGGAGTACCTTTCTGTCTCCTAATGGTAATATCTACTGTAGGAATACCTTTCTGTCTCCTAATGGTAATATCTACTGTTGGAATACCTTTCTGTATCCTAATGGTAATATCTACTGTAGGAATACCTTTCTGTCTCCTAATGGTAATATCTACTGTAGGAGTACCTTTCTGTCTCCTAATGGTAATATCTACTGTAGGAGTACCTTTCTGACTGACTATAAATGTTAATATCTACTGTAGGAGTACCTTTCTGTCTCCTAATGGTAATATCTACTGTAGGAGTACCTTTCTGTCTCCTAATGGTACTATCTGCTGTAGGAATACCTTTCAAACTGTCTCCTAATGGTAATATCTACTGTAGGAGTACCTTTCTGTCTGTCTCCTAATAGTAATATCTACTGTAGGAATACCTTTCTGACTGACTCCTAATGGTAATATCTACTGTAGGAATACCTTTCTGTCTCCTAATGGTAATATCTACTGTAGGAGTACCTTTCTGTCTCCTAATGGTAATGTCTACTGTATTAATACCTTTCTGACTGACTCCTAATAGTAATATCTACTGTAGGAATACCTTTCTGACTGACTCCTAATGGTAATATCTACTGTATAAATACCTTTCTGACTGACTCCTAATGGTAATATCTACTGTAGGAATACCTTTCTGACTGACTCCTAATGGTAATATCTACTGTAGGAATACCTTTCTGTCTCCTAATGGTAATATCTACTGTAGGAATACCTTTCTGTCTCCTAATGGTAATATGTACTGTAGGAATACCTTTCTGTCTCCTAATGGTAATATCTACTGTAGGAATACCTTTCTGTCTCCTAATGGTAATATCTACTGTGGGATTACCTTTCTGACTGACTCCTAATGGTAATATCTACTGTAGGAGTACCTTTCTGACTGACTCCTAATGGTAATATCTACTGTATTAATACCTTTCTGTCTCCTAATGGTAATATCTACTGTAGGAGTACCTTTCTGTCTCCTAATGGTAATATCTACTGTAGGAATACCTTTCTGTCTCCTAATGGTAATATCTACTGTTGGAATACCTTTCTGTATCCTAATGGTAATATCTACTGTAGGAATACCTTTCTGTCTCCTAATGGTAATATCTACTGTAGGAGTACCTTTCTGTCTCCTAATGGTAATATCTACTGTAGGAGTACCTTTCTGACTGACTATAAATGGTAATATCTACTGTAGGAGTACCTTTCTGTCTCCTAATGGTAATATCTACTGTAGGAATACCTTTCTAACTGTCTCCTAATGGTAATATCTACTGTAGGAGTACCTTTCTGTCTCCTAATGGTAATATCTACTGTAGGAGTACCTTTCTGTCTCCTAATGGTAATATCTACTGCAGGAATACCTTTCTAACTGTCTCCTAATGGTAATATCTACTGTAGGAGTACCTTTCTGTCTGTCTCCTAATAGTAATATCTACTGTAGGAATACCTTTCTGACTGACTCCTAATGGTAATATCTACTGTAGGAATACCTTTCTGTCTCCTAATGGTAATATCTACTGTAGGAGTACCTTTCTGTCTCCTAATGGTAATATCTACTGTAGGATTACCTTTCTGACTGACTCCTAATGGTAATATCTACTGTAGGAGTACCTTTCTGACTGACTCCTAATGGTAATATCTACTGTATTAATACCTTTCTGTCTCCTAATGGTAATATCTACTGTAGGAGTACCTTTCTGTCTCCTAATGGTAATATCTACTGTAGGAATACCTTTCTAACTGTCTCCTAATGGTAATATCTACTGTAGGAGTACCTTTCTGTCTCCTAATGGTAATATCTACTGTAGGAGTACCTTTGACTGACTCCTAATGGTAATATCTACTGTAGGAGTACCTTTCTGTCTCCTAATGGTAATATCTACTGTAGGAGTACCTTTCTGTCTCCTAATGGTAATATCTACTGTAGGAATACCTTTCTGTCTCCTAATGGTAATATCTACTGTAGGAATACCTTTCTGTATCCTAATGGTAATATCTACTGTAGGAGTACCTTTCTGTATCCTAATGATAATATCTACTGTAGGAATACCTTTCTGACTGACTCCTAATGGTAATATCTACTGTAGGAATACCTTTCTGACTGTCTCCTAATGGTAATATCTACTGTAGGAGTACCTTTCTATCTCCTAATGGTAATATCTACTGTAGGAATACCTTTCTGTCTCCTAATGGTAATATCTACTGTAGGAATACCTTTCTGACTCCTAATGGTAATATCTACTGTAGGAATACCTTTCTGTCTCCTAACGGTAATATCTACTGTAGGAGTACCTTTCTGTCTCCTAATGGTAATATCTACTGTAGGAATACCTTTCTGTCTCCTAATGGTAATATCTACTGTAGGAGTACCTTTCTGTCTCCTAATGGTAATATCTACTGTAGGAATACCTTTCTGTCTCCTAATGGTAATATCTACTGTAGGAATACCTTTCTGTCTCCTAATGGTAATATCTACTGTAGGAGTACCTTTCTGTATCCTAATGGTAATATCTACTGTAGGAGTACCTTTCTGACTCCTAATGGTAATATCTACTGTAGGAATACCTTTCTGTCTCCTACTGGTAATATCTACTGTAGGAATACCTTTCTGTCTCCTAATGGTAATATCTACTGTAGGAGTACCTTTCTGTATCCTAATGGTAATATCTACTGTAGGAATACCTTTCTGCCTCCTAATGGTAATATCTACTGTATTAATACCTTTCTGACTGACTCCTAATGGTAATATCTACTGTAGGAGTACCTTTCTGACTGACTCCTAATGGTAATATCTACTGTAGGAATACCTTTCTGTCTCCTAATGGTAATATCTACTGTATTAATACCTTTCTGACTGACTCCTAATGGTAATATCTACTGTAGGAGTACCTTTCTGACTGACTCCTAATGGTAATATCTACTGTAGGAATTCCTTTCTGTCTCCTATTGGTAATATCTACTGTAGGAATACCTTTCTGACTGACTCCTAAATATCTACTGTAGGAGTACCTTTCTGACTGACTCCTAATGGTAATATCTACTGTAGGAGTATCTTTCTGTCTCCTAATGGTAATATCTCCTGTAGGAATACCTTTCTGACTCCTAATGGTAATATCTACTGTATTAATACCTTTCTGACTGACTCCTAATGGTAATATCTACTGTAGGAATACCTTTCTGACTGACTCCTAATGGTAATATCTACTGTAGGAATACCTTTCTGTCTCCTAATGGTAATATCTACTGTAGGAGTACCTTTCTGACTGACTCCTAATGGTAATATCTACTGTATGAATACCTTTCTGTCTCCTAATGGTAATATCTACTGTAGGAATACCTTTCTGACTGACTCCTAATGGTAATATCTACTGTAGGAATACCTTTCTGACTGACTCCTAATGGTAATATCTACTGTAGGAGTACCTTTCTGCCTCCTAATGGTAATATCTACTGTAGGAGTACCTTTCTGACTCCTAATGGTAATATCTACTGTAGGAGTACCTTTCTGTATCCTAATGGTAATATCTACTGTAGGAGTACCTTTCTGACTGACTCCTAATGGTAATATCTACTGTAGGAATACCTTTCTGACTGACTCCTAATGGTAATATCTACTGTAGGAGTACCTTTCTGCCTCCTAATGGTAATATCTACTGTAGGAGTACCTTTCTGACTGACTCCTAATGGTAATATCTACTGTAGGAATACCTTTCTGTCTCCTAATGGTAATATCTACTGTAGGAATACCTTTCTGACTGACTCCTAATGGTAATATCTACTGTAGGAATACCTTTCTGTCTCCTAATGGTAATATCTACTGTAGGAGTACCTTTCTGTCTCCTAATGGTAATGTCTACTGTATTAATACCTTTCTGACTGACTCCTAATAGTAATATCTACTGTAGGAATACCTTTCTGACTGACTCCTAATGGTAATATCTACTGTATTAATACCTTTCTGACTGACTCCTAATGGTAATATCTACTGTAGGAATACCTTTCTGACTGACTCCTAATGGTAATATCTACTCTAGGAATACCTTTCTGTCTCCTAATGGTAATATCTACTGTAGGAGTACCTTTCTGACTGACTCCTAATGGTAATATCTACTGTAGGAATACCTTTCTGTCTCCTAATGGTAATATCTACTGTAGGAATACCTTTCTGACTGACTCCTAATGGTAATATCTACTGTAGGAATACCTTTCTGTCTCCTAATGGTAATATCTACTGTAGGAATACCTTTCTGACTGACTCCTAATGGTAATATCTACTGTAGGAATACCTTTCTGACTGACTCCTAATGGTAATATCTACTGTAGGAATACCTTTCTGACTGACTCCTAATGGTAATATCTACTGTAGGAGTACCTTTCTGACTGACTCCTAATGGTAATATCTACTGTAGGAGTACCTTTCTGTCTCCTAATGGTAATATCTACTGTAGGAGTACCTTTCTGTCTCCTAATGGTAATATCTACTGTAGGAATACCTTTCTGTCTCCTAATGGTAATATCTACTGTAGGAGTACCTTTCTGACTGACTCCTAATGGTAATATCTACTGTAGGAATACCTTTCTGTCTCCTAATGGTAATATCTACTGTAGGAATACCTTTCTGACTGACTCCTAATGGTAATATCTACTGTAGGAATACCTTTCTGACTGACTCCTAATGGTAATATCTACTGTAGGAGTACCTTTCTGCCTCCTAATGGTAATATCTACTGTAGGAGTACCTTTCTGACTCCTAATGGTAATATCTACTGTAGGAGTACCTTTCTGTCTCCTAATGGTAATATCTACTGTAGGAGTACCTTTCTGTCTGTCTCCTAATAGTAATATCTACTGTAGGAATACCTTTCTGACTGACTCCTAATGGTAATATCTACTGTAGGAATACCTTTCTGTCTCCTAATGGTAATATCTACTGTAGGAGTACCTTTCTGTCTCCTAATGGTAATGTCTACTGTATTAATACCTTTCTGACTGACTCCTAATAGTAATATCTACTGTAGGAATACCTTTCTGACTGACTCCTAATGGTAATATCTACTGTATAAATACCTTTCTGACTGACTCCTAATGGTAATATCTACTGTAGGAATACTTTCTGACTGACTCCTAATGGTAATATCTACTGTAGGAATACCTTTCTGTCTCCTAATGGTAATATCTACTGTAGGAATACCTTTCTGTCTCCTAATGGTAATATCTACTCTAGGAATACCTTTCTGACTGACTCCTAATGGTAATATCTACTGTAGGAATACCTTTCTGTCTCCTAATGGTAATATCTACTGTAGGAATACCTTTCTGACTGACTCCTAATGGTAATATCTACTGTAGGAATACCTTTCTGACTGACTCCTAATGGTAATATCTACTGTAGGAGTACCTTTCTGCCTCCTAATGGTAATATCTACTGTAGGAGTACCTTTCTGACTCCTAATGGTAATATCTACTGTAGGAGTACCTTTCTGTCTCCTAATGGTAATATCTACTGTAGGAGTACCTTTCTGTCTGTCTCCTAATAGTAATATCTACTGTAGGAATACCTTTCTGACTGACTCCTAATGGTAATATCTACTGTAGGAATACCTTTCTGTCTCCTAATGGTAATATCTACTGTAGGAGTACCTTTCTGTCTCCTAATGGTAATGTCTACTGTATTAATACCTTTCTGACTGACTCCTAATAGTAATATCTACTGTAGGAATACCTTTCTGACTGACTCCTAATGGTAATATCTACTGTATAAATACCTTTCTGACTGACTCCTAATGGTAATATCTACTGTAGGAATACTTTCTGACTGACTCCTAATGGTAATATCTACTGTAGGAATACCTTTCTGTCTCCTAATGGTAATATCTACTGTACGAATACCTTTCTGTCTCCTAATGGTAATATCTACTCTAGGAATACCTTTCTGACTGACTCCTAATGGTAATATCTACTGTAGGAGTACCTTTCTGACTGACTCCTAATGGTAATATCTACTGTATTAATACCTTTCTGTCTCCTAATGGTAATATCTACTGTAGGAGTACCTTTCTGTCTCCTAATGGTAATATCTACTGTAGGAATACCTTTCTGTCTCCTAATGGTAATATCTACTGTTGGAATACCTTTCTGTATCCTAATGGTAATATCTACTGTAGGAATACCTTTCTGTCTCCTAATGGTAATATCTACTGTAGGAGTACCTTTCTGTCTCCTAATGGTAATATCTACTGTAGGAGTACCTTTCTGACTGACTATAAATGGTAATATCTACTGTAGGAGTACCTTTCTGTCTCCTAATGGTAATATCTACTGTAGGAATACCTTTCTAACTGTCTCCTAATGGTAATATGTACTGTAGGAGTACCTTTCTGTCTCCTAATGGTAATATCTACTGTAGGAGTACCTTTCTGTCTCCTAATGGTAATATCTACTGCAGGAATACCTTTCTAACTGTCTCCTAATGGTAATATCTACTGTAGGAGTACCTTTCTGTCTGTCTCCTAATAGTAATATCTACTGTAGGAATACCTTTCTGACTGACTCCTAATGGTAATATCTACTGTAGGAATACCTTTCTGTCTCCTAATGGTAATATCTACTGTAGGAGTACCTTTCTGTCTCCTAATGGTAATATCTACTGTAGGATTACCTTTCTGACTGACTCCTAATGGTAATATCTACTGTAGGAGTACCTTTCTGACTGACTCCTAATGGTAATATCTACTGTAGGAGTACCTTTCTGTCTCCTAATGGTAATATCTACTGTAGGAGTACCTTTCTGTCTCCTAATGGTAATATCTACTGTAGGAATACCTTTCTGTCTCCTAATGGTAATATCTACTGTAGGAATACCTTTCTGTATCCTAATGGTAATATCTACTGTAGGAGTGCCTTTCTGTATCCTAATGATAATATCTACTGTAGGAATACCTTTCTGACTGACTCCTAATGGTAATATCTACTGTAGGAATACCTTTCTGACTGTCTCCTAATGGTAATATCTACTGTAGGAGTACCTTTCTATCTCCTAATGGTAATATCTACTGTAGGAATACCTTTCTGTCTCCTAATGGTAATATCTACTGTAGGAATACCTTTCTGACTCCTAATGGTAATATCTACTGTAGGAATACCTTTCTGTCTCCTAATGGTAATATCTACTGTAGGAATACCTTTCTGACTCCTAATGGTAATATCTACTGTAGGAATACCTTTCTGTCTCCTAACGGTAATATCTACTGTAGGAGTACCTTTCTGTCTCCTAATGGTAATATCTACTGTAGGAATACCTTTCTGTCTCCTGATGGTAATATCTACTGTAGGAATTCCTTTCTGTCTCCTAATGGTAATATCTACTGTAGGAATACCTTTCTGACTGACTCCTAAATATCTACTGTAGGAGTACCTTTCTGACTGACTCCTAATGGTAATATCTACTGTAGGAGTACCTTTCTGTCTCCTAATGGTAATATCTCCTGTAGGAATACCTTTCTGACTCCTAATGGTAATATCTACTGTATTAATACCTTTCTGACTGACTCCTAATGGTAATATCTACTGTAGGAATACCTTTCTGACTGACTCCTAATGGTAATATCTACTGTAGGAATACCTTTCTGTCTCCTAATTGTAATATCTACTGTAGGAGTACCTTTCTGACTGACTCCTAATGGTAATATCTACTGTATGAATACCTTTCTGTCTCCTAATGGTAATATCTACTGTAGGAATACCTTTCTGACTGACTCCTAATGGTAATATCTACTGTAGGAATACCTTTCTGACTGACTCCTAATGGTAATATCTACTGTAGGAGTACCTTTCTGCCTCCTAATGGTAATATCTACTGTAGGATTACCTTTCTGACTCCTAATGGTAATATCTACTGTAGGAGTACCTTTCTGTCTACTAATGGTAATATCTACTGTAGGAATACCTTTCTGACTGACTCCTAATGGTAATATCTACTGTCGGAGTACCTTTCTGACTGACTCCTAATGGTAATATCTACTGTAGGAGTACCTTTCTGTCTCCTAATGGTAATATCTACTGTAGGAATACCTTTCTGACTCCTAATGGTAATATCTACTGTAGGAATACCTTTCTGTCTCCTAATGGTAATATCTACTGTAGGAGTACCTTTCTGACTGACTCCTAATGGTAATATCTACTGTAGGAATACCTTTCTGTCTCCTAATGGTAATATCTACTGTAGGAATACCTTTCTGACTTACTCCTAATGGTAATATCTACTGTAGGAATACCTTTCTGACTGACTCCTAATGGTAATATCTACTGTAGGAGTACCTTTCTGCCTCCTAATGGTAATATCTACTGTAGGAGTACCTTTCTGACTCCTAATGGTAATATCTACTGTAGGAGTACCTTTCTGTCTCCTAATGGTAATATCTACTGTAGGAGTACCTTTCTGTCTCCTAATGGTAATATCTACTGTAGGAATACCTTTCTGTCTCCTAATGGTAATATCTACTGTAGGAGTACCTTTCTGACTGACTCCTAATGGTAATATCTACTGTAGGAATACCTTTCTGTCTCCTAATGGTAATATCTACTGTAGGAATACCTTTCTGACTGACTCCTAATGGTAATATCTACTGTAGGAATACCTTTCTGACTGACTCCTAATGGTAATATCTACTGTAGGAGTACCTTTCTGTCTCCTAATGGTAATATCTACTGTAGGAGTACCTTTCTGACTGACTCCTAATGGTAATATCTACTGTAGGAATACCTTTCTGTCTCCTAATGGTAATATCTACTGTAGGAATACCTTTCTGACTGACTCCTAATGGTAATATCTACTGTAGGAATACCTTTCTGACTGACTCCTAATGGTAATATCTACTGTAGGAGTACCTTTCTGACTCCTAATTGTAATATCTACTGTAGGAGTACCTTTCTGTCTCCTAATGGTAATATCTACTGTAGGAGTACCTTTCAAACTGTCTCCTAATGGTAATATCTACTGTAGGAGTACCTTTCAGTCTGTCTCCTAATAGTAATATCTACTGTAGGAATACCTTTCTGACTGACTCCTAATGGTAATATCTACTGTAGGAATACCTTTCTGTCTCCTAATGGTAATATCTACTGTAGGAATACCTTTCTGACTGACTCCTAATGGTAATATCTACTGTAGGAATACCTTTCTGTCTCCTAATGGTAATATCTACTGTAGGAGTACCTTTCTGTCTCCTAATGGTAATGTCTACTGTATTAATACCTTTCTGACTGACTCCTAATAGTAATATCTACTGTAGGAATACCTTTCTGACTGACTCCTAATGGTAATATCTACTGTATTAATACCTTTCTGACTGACTCCTAATGGTAATATCTACTGTAGGAATACCTTTCTGACTGACTCCTAATGGTAATATCTACTCTAGGAATACCTTTCTGTCTCCTAATGGTAATATCTACTGTAGGAGTACCTTTCTGACTGACTCCTAATGGTAATATCTACTGTAGGAATACCTTTCTGTCTCCTAATGGTAATATCTACTGTAGGAATACCTTTCTGACTGACTCCTAATGGTAATATCTACTGTAGGAATACCTTTCTGTCTCCTAATGGTAATATCTACTGTAGGAATACCTTTCTGACTGACTCCTAATGGTAATATCTACTGTAGGAATACCTTTCTGACTGACTCCTAATGGTAATATCTACTGTAGGAATACCTTTCTGACTGACTCCTAATGGTAATATCTACTGTAGGAGTACCTTTCTGACTGACTCCTAATGGTAATATCTACTGTAGGAGTACCTTTCTGTCTCCTAATGGTAATATCTACTGTAGGAGTACCTTTCTGTCTCCTAATGGTAATATCTACTGTAGGAATACCTTTCTGTCTCCTAATGGTAATATCTACTGTAGGAGTACCTTTCTGACTGACTCCTAATGGTAATATCTACTGTAGGAATACCTTTCTGTCTCCTAATGGTAATATCTACTGTAGGAATACCTTTCTGACTGACTCCTAATGGTAATATCTACTGTAGGAATACCTTTCTGACTGACTCCTAATGGTAATATCTACTGTAGGAGTACCTTTCTGCCTCCTAATGGTAATATCTACTGTAGGAGTACCTTTCTGACTCCTAATGGTAATATCTACTGTAGGAGTACCTTTCTGTCTCCTAATGGTAATATCTACTGTAGGAGTACCTTTCTGTCTGTCTCCTAATAGTAATATCTACTGTAGGAATACCTTTCTGACTGACTCCTAATGGTAATATCTACTGTAGGAATACCTTTCTGTCTCCTAATGGTAATATCTACTGTAGGAGTACCTTTCTGTCTCCTAATGGTAATGTCTACTGTATTAATACCTTTCTGACTGACTCCTAATAGTAATATCTACTGTAGGAATACCTTTCTGACTGACTCCTAATGGTAATATCTACTGTATAAATACCTTTCTGACTGACTCCTAATGGTAATATCTACTGTAGGAATACCTTTCTGACTGACTCCTAATGGTAATATCTACTGTAGGAATACCTTTCTGTCTCCTAATGGTAATATCTACTGTAGGAATACCTTTCTGTCTCCTAATGGTAATATGTACTGTAGGAATACCTTTCTGTCTCCTAATGGTAATATCTACTGTAGGAATACCTTTCTGTCTCCTAATGGTAATATCTACTGTAGGAATACCTTTCTGACTGACTATAAATGGTAATATCTACTGTAGGAGTACCTTTCTGTCTCCTAATGGTAATATCTACTGTAGGAGTACCTTTCTGTCTCCTAATGGTAATATCTACTGTAGGAATACCTTTCTAACTGTCTCCTAATGGTAATATCTACTGTAGGAGTACCTTTCTGTCTACTAATGGTAATATCTACTGTAGGAGTACCTTTGACTGACTCCTAATAGTAATATCTACTGTAGGAGTACCTTTCTGACTGACTCCTAATGGTAATATCTACTGTAGGAATACCTTTCTGACTGACTCCTAATGGTAATATCTACTGTAGGAGTACCTTTCTGTCTGTCTCCTAATAGTAATATCTACTGTAGGAATACCTTTCTGACTGACTCCTAATGGTAATATCTACTGTAGGAATACCTTTCTGTCTCCTAATGGTAATATCTCCTGTAGGAATACCTTTCTGACTCCTAATGGTAATATCTACTGTATTAATACCTTTCTGACTGACTCCTAATGGTAATATCTACTGTAGGAATACCTTTCTGACTGACTCCTAATGGTAATATCTACTGTAGGAATACCTTTCTGTCTCCTAATGGTAATATCTACTGTAGGAGTACCTTTCTGACTGACTCCTAATGGTAATATCTACTGTAGGAATACCTTTCTGACTGACTCCTAATGGTAATATCTACTGTAGGAGTACCTTTCTGCCTCCTAATGGTAATATCTACTGTAGGAGTACCTTTCTGACTCCTAATGGTAATATCTACTGTAGGAGTACCTTTCTGTATCCTAATGGTAATATCTACTGTAGGAGTACCTTTCTGACTGACTCCTAATGGTAATATCTACTGTAGGAATACCTTTCTGTCTCCTAATGGTAATATCTACTGTAGGAATACCTTTCTGACTGACTCCTAATGGTAATATCTACTGTAGGAATACCTTTCTGACTGACTCCTAATGGTAATATCTACTGTAGGAGTACCTTTCTGCCTCCTAATGGTAATATCTACTGTAGGAGTACCTTTCTGACTCCTAATGGTAATATCTACTGTAGGAGTACCTTTCTGTCTCCTAATGGTAATATCTACTGTAGGAGTACCTTTCTGTCTCCTAATGGTAATATCTACTGTAGGAATACCTTTCAAACTGTCTCCTAATGGTAATATCTACTGTAGGAGTACCTTTCTGTCTGTCTCCTAATAGTAATATCTACTGTAGGAATACCTTTCTGACTGACTCCTAATGGTAATATCTACTGTAGGAGTACCTTTCTGTCTCCTAATGGTAATATCTACTGTAGGAGTACCTTTCTGTCTCCTAATGGTAATGTCTACTGTATTAATACCTTTCTGACTGACTCCTAATAGTAATATCTACTGTAGGAATACCTTTCTGACTGACTCCTAATGGTAATATCTACTGTATTAATACCTTTCTGACTGACTCCTAATGGTAATATCTACTGTAGGAATACCTTTCTGACTGACTCCTAATGGTAATATCTACTGTAGGAATACCTTTCTGTCTCCTAATGGTAATATCTACTGTAGGAGTACCTTTCTGACTGACTCCTAATGGTAATATCTACTGTAGGAAAACCTTTCTGTCTCCTAATGGTAATATCTACTGTAGGAATACCTTTCTGTCTCCTAATGGTAATATGTACTGTAGGAATACCTTTCTGTCTCCTAATGGTAATATCTACTGTAGGAGTACCTTTCTGACTGACTCCTAATGGTAATATCTACTGTAGGAGTACCTTTCTGACTGACTCCTAATGGTAATATCTACTGTATTAATACCTTTCTGTCTCCTAATGGTAATATCTACTGTAGGAGTACCTTTCTGTCTCCTAATGGTAATATCTACTGTAGGAATACCTTTCTGTCTCCTAATGGTAATATCTACTGTAGGAATACCTTTCTGTATCCTAATGGTAATATCTACTGTAGGAATACCTTTCTGTCTCCTAATGGTAATATCTACTGTAGGAGTACCTTTCTGTCTCCTAATGGTAATATCTACTGTAGGAATACCTTTCTAACTGTCTCCTAATGGTAATATCTACTGTAGGAGTACCTTTCTGTCTCCTAAAGGTAATATCTACTGTAGGAGTACCTTTCTGTCTCCTAATGGTAATATCTACTGTAGGAATACCTTTCTAACTGTCTCCTAATGGTAATATCTACTGTAGGAGTACCTTTCTGTCTGTCTCCTAATAGTAATATCTACTGTAGGAATACCTTTCTGACTGACTCCTAATGGTAATATCTACTGTAGGAATACCTTTCTGTCTCCTAATGGTAATATCTACTGTAGGAGTACCTTTCTGTCTCCTAATGGTAATATCTACTGTAGGATTACCTTTCTGACTGACTCCTAATGGTAATATCTACTGTAGGAATACCTTTCTGTCTCCTAATGGTAATATCTACTGTAGGAGTACCTTTCTGACTGACTCCTAATGGTAATATCTACTGTATTAATACCTTTCTGTCTCCTAATGGTAATATCTACTGTAGGAGTACCTTTCTGTCTCCTAATGGTAATATCTACTGTAGGAATACCTTTCTAACTGTCTCCTAATGGTAATATCTACTGTAGGAGTACCTTTCTGTCTCCTAATGGTAATATCTACTGTAGGAGTACCTTTGACTGACTCCTAATGGTAATATCTACTGTAGGAGTACCTTTCTGTCTCCTAATGGTAATATCTACTGTAGGAGTACCTTTCTGTCTCCTAATGGTAATATCTACTGTAGGAATACCTTTCTGTCTCCTAATGGTAATATCTACTGTAGGAATACCTTTCTGTATTCTAATGGTAATATCTACTGTAGGAGTACCTTTCTGTATCCTAATGATAATATCTACTGTAGGAATACCTTTCTGACTGACTCCTAATGGTAATATCTACTGTAGGAATACCTTTCTGACTGTCTCCTAATGGTAATATAAACTGTAGGAGTACCTTTCTATCTCCTAATGGTAATATCTACTGTAGGAATACCTTTCTGTCTCCTAATGGTAATATCTACTGTAGGAATACCTTTCTGACTCCTAATGGTAATATCTACTGTAGGAATACCTTTCTGTCTCCTAACGGTAATATCTACTGTAGGAGTACCTTTCTGTCTCCTAATGGTAATATCTACTGTAGGAATACCTTTCTGTCTCCTAATGGTAATATCTACTGTAGGAGTACCTTTCTGTCTCCTAATGGTAATATCTACTGTAGGAATACCTTTCAAACTGTCTCCTAATGGTAATATCTACTGTAGGAGTACCTTTCTGTCTGTCTCCTAATAGTAATATCTACTGTAGGAATACCTTTCTGACTGACTCCTAATGGTAATATCTACTGTAGGAATACCTTTCTGTCTCCTAATGGTAATATCTACTGTAGGAGTACCTTTCTGTCTCCTAATGGTAATGTCTACTGTATTAATACCTTTCTGACTGACTCCTAATAGTAATATCTACTGTAGGAATACCTTTCTGACTGACTCCTAATGGTAATATCTACTGTATTAATACCTTTCTGACTGACTCCTAATGGTAATATCTACTGTAGGAATACCTTTCTGACTGACTCCTAATGGTAATATCTACTGTAGGAATACCTTTCTGACTCCTAATGGTAATATCTACTGTAGGAGTACCTTTCTGTCTCCTAATGGTAATATCTACTGTAGGAATACCTTTCTGTCTCCTAATGGTAATATGTACTGTAGGAATACCTTTCTGTCTCCTAATGGTAATATCTACTGTAGGAATACCTTTCTGTCTCCTAATGGTAATATCTACTGTAGGAGTACCTTTCTGACTGACTCCTAATGGTAATATCTACTGTAGGAGTACCTTTCTGTCTCCTAATGGTAATATCTACTGTAGGAATACCTTTCTGTATCCTAATGGTAATATCTACTGTAGGAATACCTTTCTGACTGACTCCTAATGGTAATATCTACTGTAGGAGTACCTTTCTGTCTCCTAATGGTAATATCTACTGTAGGAATACCTTTCTGTATCCTAATGGTAATATCTACTGTAGGAATACCTTTCTGACTCCTAATGGTAATATCTACTGTAGGAATACCTTTCTGTCTCCTAATGGTAATATCTACTGTAGGAATACCTTTCTGTATCCTAATGGTAATATCTACTGTAGGAATACCTTTCTGTCTCCTAATGGTAATATCTACTGTAGGAGTACCTTTCTGTCTTCTAATGGTAATATCTACTGTAGGAGTACCTTTCTGTATCCTAATGGTAATATCTACTGTAGGAGTACC
The DNA here is from genome assembly GCF_965601325.2 of Salmo salar. NCBI lineage: Eukaryota > Metazoa > Chordata > Actinopteri > Salmoniformes > Salmonidae > Salmo > Salmo salar. The sequence goes on from NW_027675420.1 coordinate 322,029, forward strand.
TTTCTGTATCCTAATGGTAATATCTACTGTAGGAGTACCTTTCTGACTGACTCCTAATGGTAATATCTACTGTAGGAATACCTTTCTGTCTCCTAATGGTAATATCTACTGTAGGAGAACCTTTCTGTATCCTAATGGTAATATCTACTGTAGGAGTACCTTTCTGTCTCCTAATTGTAATATCTACTGTAGGAGTACCTTTCTGACTGACTCCTAATGGTAATATCTACTGTAGGAATACCTTTCTGTCTCCTAATGGTAATATCTACTGTAGGAACACCTTTCTGTCTCCTAATGGTAATATCTACTCTAGGAGTACCTTTCTGTCTCCTAATGGTAATATCTACTGTAGGAGAACCTTTCTGTATCCTAATGGTAATATCTACTGTAGGAGTACCTTTCTGTCTCCTAATTGTAATATCTACTGTAGGAGTACCTTTCTGTCTCCTAATGGTAATATCTACTGTAGGAGTACCTTTCTGTATCCTAATGGTAATATCTACTGTAGGAGTACCTTTCTGTATCCTAATGGTAATATCTACTGTAGGAGTACCTTTCTGTCTCCTAATTGTAATATCTACTGTAGGAATACCTTTCTGTATCCTAATGGTAATATCTACTGTATGAATACCTTTCTGTATCCTAATGGTAATATCTACTGTAGGAATACCTTTCTGACTCCTAATGGTAATATCTACTGTATGAATACCTTTCTGTCTCCTAATGGTAATATCTACTGTAGGAGTACCTTTCTGACTCCTAATGGTAATATCTACTGTAGGAATAACTTTCTGACTCCTAATGGTAATATCTACTGTAGGAGTACCTTTCTGTCTCCTAATGGTAATATCTGCTGTAGGAATACCTTTCTGTCTCCTAATGGTAATATCTGCTGTAGGAATACCTTTCTGTCTCCTAATGGTAATATCTACTGTAGGAATACCTTTCTGACTGACTCCTAATGGTAATATCTACTGTAGGAATACCTTTCTGTCTCCTAATGGTAATATCTACTGTAGGAGTACCTTTCTGTCTCCTAATGGTAATATCTACTGTAGGAATAACTTTCTGTCTCCTAATGGTAATATCTACTGTAGGAATACCTTTCTGTCTCCTAATGGTAATATCTACTGTAGGAGTAACTTTCTGTCTCCTAATGGTAATATCTACTGTAGGAATACCTTTCTGACTGACTCCTAATGGTAATATCTACTGTAGGAATACCTTTCTGTCTCCTAATGGTAATATCTACTGTAGGAGTACCTTTCTGACTGACTCCTAATGGTAATATCTACTGTAGGAATACCTTTCTGTATCCTAATGGTAATATCTACTGTAGGAGTACCTTTCTGACTCCTAATGGTAATATCTACTGTAGGAGTACCTTTCTGACTCCTAATGGTAATATCTAACTTCACTGACAAGTAGCTGAGTAGTTGCTCTGATATGTGTCTCCACTGGGTACCTCTCTGTTGTCCACTACAGTTGATAGAATGTTTTGAGTATCCAATCACCTTCAAGCAGGAAGTTGGTAGACCTGGCAGGATAATCTAAACACAGGGATATAACATGATAGCTGCATGACAACAAGTCGTGATGAGTGCAGCCTTTCAGCCTATCCCTTTATAAGGCCTGTTTGGGGTATCATTCATAAGGAAGTCACGTTATGGCTTGTACTCTGTGACCGGCCATCGATGGCCATGTAAGGTCCTTTCTTTCTATCTATGCAGTCTTTCTGTGACATCAGTGTGAAGAGTTATTCAGAGGTGGTGGGGGAAATCTATGTCTGCATCTTTATCAGAGGTTTAAAAGGGGAACTTTACATGTGTGTGTGTGTGTGTGTGTGTGTGTGTGTGTGTGTGTGTGTGTGTGTGTGTGTGTGTGTGTGTGTGTGTGTGTGTGTGTGTGTGTGTGTGTGTGTGTGTGTGTGTGTGTGTGTGTGTGTGTGTGTGTGTGTGTGTGTCAGTTCTGCTCTGCCCTTTCTGTGTCCAACTACAGGTGACACTATTTTAAGTATCTAATCACATTCAATCAGGAAGCTGGTCGACCTTGTTAAAGGACATTGTTCCTTTATTTATTAATCTGTGACTTTGTTATTCTTATTATTGAAGTGGTTAATAATTGGTCCCACCTATTTATTTTTTTACCAAGCGTAAGCCTATGGCAAATGATATGACATGTTTCTAATAAAATAATAAATAATCATTTTACAGAGTTCAGTATGTCTACATACTCTCCTCTAAATCTAAACACAACAATTATGTGTCTTGTTTTTTATCTCTTCTGATATTCTTGTAATTTTCTTCTTCCTCCTCTATGTCCCTCTCTGACACTAAGGCTCCTTTCTCCTCTTCTCCCATCTCCTCTCTTCCCATCTCCTCTTCTCCCGTCTCCTCTCTTCCCATCTCCTCTTCTCCCGTCTCCTCTCTTCCCATCTCCTCTTCTCCCATCTCCTCTCTTCCCATCTCCTCTTCTCCCATCTCCTCTTCTCCCGTCTCCTCTCTTCCCATCTCCTCTTCTCCCATCTCCTCTCTTCCCATCTCCTCTTCTCCCATCTCCTGTCTCCTCTCCTCCGGTCTCCTCTCCTCCTGTCTCCTATTCTCCCCTCCTCTCCAACTGTCTCCTGTCTCCTCTCCTCCTGTCTCTTCTACTCCCATCTCCCTATTAGAGGAAAAAGTCTACGGTCCTTCCCATTGGCCAATATTATCCAATGCGTTTTGAGAAGGAAGTGAAGAGACCAAGAGGATGCAAGGAGGAATCAAGGAAGGATGAATTGAGAAAAGCCCATGGGCATGTCTGTAATACCACTATTTTACCTCTATGGTGAGTTCATCTCTCACTTTAACCACTAGGTGGCTTCATCGCCCATTGAGAGAGCGAGAGAGAGAGCGAGAGAGAGAGCGAGAGAGAGAGCGAGAGAGAGAGCGAGAGAGAGAGCGAGAGAGAGAGCGAGAGAGAGAGCGAGAGAGAGGGCGAGAGAGAGATAATGACAGTGGAGACTTTGTATTAACAATGTTGTTTTCTGTCACAACAGACATTCATCAATGGGTTTAACTCAGTCCCAGAAGCCAGGTACCTCCAAATTATGCTGCGTGACAGACAGAAAGCCTGAGAGTCTATTTATGCACCGGTTGCATCAAATTAAGGAACATAATTTAAAAAAAACATCAAAATCCAATGGTGAAATTTAAAGATATCAGCTTTTACATTGACTGCGTCTCATCCACCACATCTGCCTATGTCAGCCTTCCACATCTGTGGTGGAAGGTGGCAGAGCTAAAGCATTGTTTGTCAGACCATGAGACATCTCGAAAATCGGTCTTCCCATGAAAACGTCTGTAGAGTCCAAACGGTGTGGCCTACAAACTATTATGACCCCAGTATGTAAAGGTGTATTCAAGGCTTGTATTCTCCAATGTGTATTGCGAAGGCGGCGAGGACAGTGAAAGTATTTATACTTACAGCCTGAATTGAAAATGGATTGAATTTATTTTTCTCTCACCCACACAGTGCCCCACAGTGACAAAGTGAAATCATTTTTAGAAATGTAATTTCCATAAGTATTCACACCCCTGAGTTAATACTTTGTAGAAGGACCTTACAACTGTGAGTCTTTCCACACCTGGATTGTCCACCATTTGTACATTATTCTTTTCAAAGTTCTTTAAGCTCTGTCAAATTGGTTGTTGACCATTGCTAGACAACCATTTTCAGGTTTTTCCATAGATGTTCAAGTAGATTTAATGACTGTCTCATCTCTGTACTCCACACATACAATTATCTGTAAGGTCCCTCAGTCGAGCAGTGAACACAGATGCAATCACAAAGACCAGGGAGGTTTTCCAATGCCTCGCATAAAAGGGCACCTACTGGTAGATGAAAAAAAGGGTGAAAAAAGACATTGAATATCCCTTTGAGCATGGTTGAGTTATTACACTTTGGATGCTGTATCAATACACACAGTCACTACAAAGATACAGGCGTCCTTCCTAACTCAGTTGCCGGAAAGGAAGGAAACCGCTCAGGGATTTCACCATGAGGCCAATGGTGACATTAAAGCAGTTACAAAGTGTAATGGCTGTGATAGGAGAAAGCTGAGGATGAATCAACATCATTGCAGTAACTCCACAGAGTGAAAAGAAGGAAGCCTGTACATAATACAAATATTCCAAAACATGCATCCTGTTTTCAACAAGGCACTGAAGTAATACTGCAAAAACTGGGGCAAAGCAATTCAAATTGTCCTGAATTCAAAATATGTTTGGGGCAAATTCAACACAAAACCTTAACGGGTACCGCTCTCCATATTTTCAAGCATAGTGGTGGGTGGATCATGTTATGGGTATGCTTATAATCCTTAATGATTGGGGAGTTTTCCAGGATAAAAAGAAATGGAATAAAGCTAAGCAAAGGAAAAATCCAGCGTTCTACCAGACGCTGGGAGATGAATTCACCTATCAGCAGACAATAATCTAAAACACAAGGCCAAATCTACACTGGAGTTGATTACCAAGAAGACAGTGAATGTTCCTGAGTTGCAGAGTTCTGGGCTAGGTGGCACCAAATCGTCCCACCTACGTAACAGCCAGCTGTGGCGCGATTTTCAAATACCTTAGAAATGCTATTACTTCAATTTCTCAAACATATGACTATTTTACAGCTATTTAAAGACAAGACTCTCGTTAATCTAACCACACTGTCCGATTTCAAAAAGGCTTTACAACGAAAGCAAAACATTAGATTATGTCAGCAGAGTACCCAGCCAGAAATAATCAGACACCCATTTTTCAAGCTAGCTTATAATGTCACATAAACCCAAACCACAGCTAAATGCAGCACTAATCTTTGATGATCTTCATCAGATGACAACCTAGGACATTATGTTATACAATACATGCATGTTTTGTTCAATCAAGTTCATATTTATATCAAAAAACAGCTTTTTACATTAGCATGTGACGTTCAGAACTAGCATACCCCCCGCAAACTTCCGGGGAATTTACTAACAATTTACTAAATTACTCACAATAAACGTTCACAAAAAGCATAACAATTATTTTAAGAATTATAGATACAGAACTCCTCTATGCACTTGATATGTCCGATTTTAAAATAGCTTTTTGGTGAAAGCACATTTTGCAATATTCTAAGTACATAGCCCAGCCATCACGGGCTAGCTATTTAGACACCCAGCAAGTTTAGCCTTCACCAAAATCAGATTTACTATAAGAAAAATGTTATTACCTTTGGTGTTCTTCGTCAGAATGCACTCCCAGGACTTCTACTTCAATAACAAATGTTGGTTTGTTCCCAAATAATCCATCGTTATATCCAAACAGCGACGTTTTGTTCGTGCGTTCTAGACACTATCCGAAATGGTAAATCAGGGTTACGAGCATGGCGCATTTCGTGACAAAAAAATTCTAAATATTCCATTACCGTACTTCGAAGCATGTCAACCGCTGTTTAAAATAAATTTTTATGCAATTTATCTCGTAAAAAAGCGATAATATTCCGACCGGGAATCTGCGTTTCGGTAAATAGAGGAAAAAAAAGAAAGACGGGGGCGACCAGTGCACGCGCCTAAGCCCACTGTCCCCTGATCGACCACTTGACAAAGGCGATAATGTGTTTCAGCCTGGGGCTGGAATGACGACATTCAGGTTTTTCCCGGGCTCTGAGAGCCTATTGGAGCCGTGGGAAGTGTCACGTTACCGCAGAGATCCTTTGTAATTGAATGAGATGTCAAAGAAAGACAATAAATGGTCAGACAGGCCACTTCCTGTAAAGGAATCTCTCAGGTTTTTGCCTGCCATTTGAGTTCTGTTATACTCACAGACACCATTCAAACAGTTTTAGAAAATTTAGGGTGTTTTCTATCCATATCTAATAATTATATGCATATTCTAGTTACTGGGTAGGAGTAGTAACCAGATTAAATCGGGTATGTTTTTTATCCGGCGGTGTAAATACTGCCCCCTAGCCCTAAGAGGTTAAAATATGAACTTATTGATTAGGAAAGGTTGAAATATGAACCCATTGATTAGGAAAGGTTAAAATATGAACCCATTGATTAGGAAAGGTTAAAATATGAACCCATTGATTAGGAAAGGTTCCCAGAGGAACTCTAAAGATGAAAAGGTTCTTGTAAGAATATTCTTTACATTTCAACTTTCCTAATTGAACCCCTAATTATTTTAATTTTTTAATTACATTTTTTGTTTAACCTGTTGGGTCTAGGGGGCAGCATTTGCACGTCTGGATAAAAAAAATGTACCCGATTTAATCTGGTTACTAATCCTACCCAGTAACTAGAATATGCATATACTTATTATATATGGATAGAAAACACTCTAAAGTTTCCAAAACTGTTTGAATGGTGTCTGTGAGTATAACAGAACTCATTTGGCAGGCAAAACCCTGAGACATTTTCTGACAGGAAGTGGATACCTGATGTGTTGTATTGACTTTAAAGCTATCCCATTGAAAAACACAGGGGTTTAGGAATATTTTGGCACTTCCTATTGCTTCCACTAGATGTCACCAGCCTTTACAAAGTGTTTTGAGTCTTCTGGAGGGAGATCTGACCGAACAAGAGCCATGGAACGGTGATGTCCCATTAGACACCTGGCGCGCTACTTCATGTTGGGTACCCTCGTTCCAATACGTTATAAAAGGCTATGCATTCGTCCACCTTGAATATTATTCATGTTCTGGTTAAAAAAGGCCCTAATGATTTATGCTATACAACGTTTGACATGTTTGAACGAACGGAAATATATTTTTTCCCCTCGTTCATGACGAGAAGTCCGGCTGGCTTACATCATGTGCTAACGAGACGGAGATTTTTGGACATAAATGATGAGCTTTTTTGAACAAAACTACATTCGTTATGGACCTGTGATACCTGGAAGTGACATCTGATGAAGAGAATCAAAGGTAATGGATTATTTACATAGTATTTTCGATTTTAGATCTCCCCAACATGACGTCTAGTCTGTATCGCAACGCGTATTTTTCTGGGCACAGTGCTCAGATTATTGCAAAGTGTGATTTCCCAGTAAGGTTATTTTTAAATCTGGCAAGTTGATTGCGTTCAAAAGATGTAAATCTATAATTCTTTAAATGACAATATAATATTTTACCAATGTTTTCTAATTTTAATTATTTAATTTCTGACGCTGACTTGACTGCCGGTTATTGGAGGGAAACGATTTCCTCAACATCAATGCCATAGTAAAACGCTGTTTTTGTATATAAATATGAACTTGATAGAACTAAAAATGCATGCATTGTCTAACATAATGTCCTAGGAGTGTCATCTGATGGAGATTGTAAAAGGTTAGTGTATCATTTTAGCTGGTTTTATGGTTTTGGTGACCCTGTCTTTGACTTGACAAAACATTACACACAACTCTTGTAAATGTACTGTCCTAACATACTCTAAATTTATGCTTTCGCCGTAAAACCTTTTTGAAATCGTAAAACGTGGTTAGATTAAGGAGATGTTTATCTTTCAAATGGTGTAACATAGTTGTATTTTTGAAAAATTTGAATTTTGACATTTATTTGGATTCAAATTTGCCGCTCTTGAAATGCACCTGCTGTTGATGGAGTGCACCACAGGTGGCACGCTAGCGTCCCACCTAGCCCCAAGAGGTTAACCTTTATTGAACTAGGCAAGTCAGTTAAGAACACATTCTTCTTTACAATGACGGCCTAAACCGGCCAAACCTGGACGAAGCTGGGCCAATTGTGTACTGCCCTATGGGACTCCCAATCACGGCCGGTTGGGATACAGCCTGCATTCTTAGTGTGTTCTTCTGAAATAGGCTAGATTTTCTTCATGCCATGTTTGTTTAGACCTGTCTCAGATAAATACTGGAGTTATTGTGATGGTGTCGGCTTTATTACATGGATTTATTAGACTTTTTAAAATGTAGGTGTTCCATAGGTCTGTATCAGTGGCTTGTAGGCTATGTTTGGAATCCAGTAGATGCTAAATGTGTTGATGTTAATTAAGGGTAAATTACCATGAGATTGTCAGTTATTTGCATGACAATCACTGGCTGACAAAATGTCATGATCAACACAGCCCTAGGTGACATCAATAAGGGATCATAGCTTTCACCTGGATTCACCTGGTCAGTCTATGTCATGACCAACACAGCCCTAGGTGACATCAATAAGGGATCATAGCTTTCACCTGGATTCACCTGGTCAGTCTATGTCATGACCAACACAGCCCTAGGTGACATCAATAAGGGATCATAGCTTTCACCTGGATTCACCTGGTCAGTCTATGTCATGACCAACACAGCCCTAGGTGACATCAATAAGGGATCATAGCTTTCACCTGGATTCACCTGGTCAGTCTATGTCATGACCGACACAGCCCTAGGTGACATTAATAAGGGATCAGAGCTTTCACCTGGATTCACCTGGTCAGTCTATGTCATGACCAACACAGCCCTAGGTGACATCAATAAGGGATCATAGCTTTCACCTGGATTCACCTGGTCAGTCTATGTCATGACCAACACAGCCCTAGGTGACATCAATAAGGGATCAGAGCTTTCACCTGGATTCACCTGGTCAGTCTATGTAATGGAATAAACAGGTATTCCTAATGTTTTGTACACACAGTGTCTATCATGTGTATATAATAAACAAACTTGAACTGAGAAGGGAAGAGGGAGGGCAGCCAGGAGGGAGGAGAAAAGATGGCCAGATTTGTGTTTAGTTTGTAGGTGAACAAAACATGAAAAATACGTTGGGGCTAGGGGGCAGTTTTGAGAATTTTGAAAAAAATATGTGCCCGTTTTTAACTGCCTCCTACACCAACCCAGAAGCTAGGATATGCATATTATTAGTAGATTTGGATAGAAAACACTCTAAAGTTTCCAAAACTGTTTGAATGATGTCTGTGAGTATAACAGAACTCATATGACAGGCAAAACCCTGAGAGAAATCCAACAAGGAAATGAACATCTGGTTCCTGTAGTTTTCTCAAGTCCTTGCCTTTCTGACACACAGTGAGTTAGGACTCAAATAGCACTTCCTAAGGCTTCCACTAGATGTCAACAGTCTTAGAAAGTAGTTTGAGCCTTTTGCGGTAAACACAGACCGAAGGAGAACGCTGGTAATCAGGTGCCCTGAATATCACATCAATTCATAGGGCGCGTTCATGTGAGAAATCCCTTTGCGTTCCAAAACGTTTTTCAAGGCAATGCAAACGTCTGGTTGGAATATTACTGAAGTTTCACGTTCTCAAGGCCCTAAAGATTGATGCTATACAACGTTTGACATGTTTGAACGAACGTAAATATAACTTTTTCTTGACTTTCCGTCGTCACATTTCCCTCGCGCGCCCTACATTTTGAGTAGCCTACAGAACGCGCAGACAACATGGAGTTATTTGGACATAAATCATTAACTTTATCGAACAAAACAACATTTGTTGTGGACCTAGGATTCCTGGAAGTGCCTTCTGATGAAGATTATTAAAGGTAAGTGAATATTTCTAATGCTATTTATGAAAATAGATGACTCCAAGATGGCCAGTGTCTATAATTGCCTGCTGTTTTTTTTCTGACCACAGTACTCAGATTATTGCAAAGTGTGCCTTCCCAGTAAAGTTATTTTGAAATCTGTCAACGCGATTGCATTCAGGAGATGTTAATCTATAATTCTTTGAATAACAGTTTAATATTTTATCAAGGTTTATGACGAGTATTTTTTAATTTGTTGTGCTGATTCACCGGCATTTTTGGAGGCAAAATATTTTCTGAACATCACGCGCCGATGTAAAATGCTGTTTTTTGATATAAATATGAACTTGATAGAACACAAAATGCATGTATTGTCTAACATAATGTCCTAGGAGTGTCATCTGATGAAGATTGTCAAAGGTTAGTGCTGCATTTTAGCTGGTTTTCTGCTTTTGGTGACGCTTGTCCTTGTATTGAAAATGGCTGTGTGTAATGTTTTGTCAATGTACTGTCCTAACATAATCTAATTTTATGCTTTCGCCGTAAAGCCTTTTTGAAATCGGACAACGTGGTTAGATTAACCTGTTATGGCTAGGGGGCAGTATTTTCACGGATGGATAAAAAACGTACCCGATTTAATCTGGTTACTACTCCTGCCCAGTAACTAGAATATGCATATAATTATTGGCTTTGGATAGAAAACACCCTAAAGTTTCTAAAACTGTTTGAATGGTGTCTGTGAGTATAACAGAACTCATATGGCAGGCAAAAACCTGAGAAGATTTCATGCAGGAAGTGGCCTGTCTGACAAGGTGTCGTTCTTCTTGTCTCTGTTTATTGAAGAGTGAGGATCTTAGTGTCCCGTGACACTTCCTACGGCTGCCATAGGGTTTCAGAAGGCGGCAAAACGCTGAATCGTGGCTTTGCAGGCTCTGGCTGAAACAAAGTAGCGCGTTTGGGTAGTGGCTGGTTACAGTACTGTGAGACTCAGGCTCGTGCCCGCGTCGACCGAAAGCTTTGTTTTCTTTCCTCTGTTTAGCTAAATGGACATTCTCGGTCGGAATATTATCGCTTTTTTACGAGAAAAATGGCATAAAAATGGATTTTAAACAGCGGTTGACATGCTTCGAAGTACGGTAATGGAATATTTAGATTTTTTTTGTCACGAATTGCGCCATGCGCGTGACCCTTCTTTACCATTCGGATAGTGTCTGGGACGCACGAACAAAACGCCGCTATTCGGATATAACGATGGATTATTTTGGACCAAACCAACATTTGTTATTGAAGTAGCAGTCCTGGGAGTGCATTCTGACGAAGACAACAAAAGATAATCAAACTTTTATAATAGTAAATCTGATATTGGTGAGTGCTAAACTTGCCGGGTGTCTAAATAGCTAGCCCGTGATGCCTGGGCTATGTACTTAGAATATTGCAAAATGTGCTTTCACCAAAAAGCTATTTTAAAATCGGACATATCGAGTGCATAGAGGAGTTCTGTATCTATAATTCTTAAAATAATTGTTATGCTTTTTGTGAACGTTTATCGTGAGTAATTTAGTAAATTGTTAGCAAATTCCCCGGAAGTTTGCGGGGGTATGCTAGTTCTGAACGTCACATGCTAATGTAAAAAGCTGTTTTTTGATATAAATATGAACTTGATTGAACAAAACATGCATGTATTGTATAACTTAATTGTGTTGATGATGAACAGAAGAAGCACTGGATCTGGCTAAATTGTCCACGTCAGAAGCAACATGTATTGATCATCGGAGCAGGGCGCCTGCCAAAGAAGTTATCGCTGGAGTCTTGTTGGATATAGTTGACGAGTACCTTAGTCAGAAAATCCCAGGAGTGGTCAGTGCAGGTCACCTGACCCCTATGGTAAATGGAAGGAAGGAGAAAAGCCTATTGATAGGATCTGTGCACCCGATTAGACAACAATCACACCATTAACATCTGCTACCCATGTGAATGTGACCAATACAATTTGATTTGATTGATTTGTACTGTCATATTGTGATCAATATTAAAAAATGTCCACCTCTCTTCTTCCATCTGGTTGATGATCCTTTATTAGTCACATCTGGCACATCATTTCATTCAGTTGAATTGAGTTTATACACAAACCAGATTGTTGTGTCAAGAATTTGACAAATAAACATTCTACAATATTTACAAACACCAAGAGTTTGAGTTTATTTTATTTTTACAGGGACAGTGCACATTAATCAACGTTTCAGTAAAAGTGACGGTTTTAGCCAGCCGGCTAATTTTCAACCGCAGTCCCTGGGCAGGTTATTAAAAACAATTACAATATAGACAATCATTGAGCAGTGAGCACACGCAGAGCAACATAGAACAAGCAAGACATAGCATACAGACAGAGCAACATAGGACAAGCAAGATGTAGCATACAGACAGAGCAACATAGGACAAAAAGCAACAAGACAAAATCCATAAAAACAACAGTGTTTCCACACCTCACAAGCTCCAGACAACATGGAAAGTGGTAATACACAGCTAGGGATTATGTTCACAAATCTGATTGACCTTTAGCCATGTCTTCATGCAATTTGTGAAAGTGTGATATGTGGTGCAGTTATGTGTGTCTGATGGCAGTGTATTCCAGACATGGGACGCTCTCACAGAGAAAGCGGATTTACTAAAGGTGCTTTTCCTTAAGGGAACTATACAGTCACCTCTCATGGCAGACCTTGTGGATCTGCTGCCATAGGTTTGGGTTTTCTGTTTAACAAAAATACTGAGTGGAGGGGGAGCTAGGCCATTTAGGATCTGGAATACAAGACATGCGTCGGTGTATTGCACAAGATTTTCCCAACTCAGGAGCTCATGCTTTCTGAGGATGTAACAGTGATGATGGCTATTGGGCTTTCTATCGAGCACTTTGAGAGCCTGTTTGTAGACAGACTGAATAGGTTGTAATGTTGTATAGCAAGCTTGGGTCCAACTAGTCAAGCAGTATGTTAAGTGGGGGAGTATCATTGATTTGAAATACAGTTTTGCTACCTCTGTGGTCAAACAATTTCGTATAAATCGGAAATTAGCTAGGTTGAATTTGGTTATTTGAATGACCTTTTTCACATGCTTTTTAAAAGAGAGGTTGGAATCAAGTATGATGCCAAGGTACTTAAAATCAGATACCACCTGGAGCTTCTCCCCTGACACACAGACATCTGGCTCAGTAGCATCTGTTGCCCTCTTTGTGAAGAACATGCAAACTGCTTTTTTCACATTGAGATGCAAACACGAGTCACTGAGCCACTTTGTAACCTGGACCATTACAGTAGTGAGTTCTTGTGCAGCTTGTTGTTTGCTCTTTGCATGCACATATATCACTGTATCATCTGCATACATTTGAACTTCAGACCCAGTGCAGACGGAAGGCAGATCATTAATGTACAGGCTGAACAGGAGGGGCCCCAGTATTGACCCTTGGGGCACGCCCACATCATAGCTAAGAGTGGGCGACAGCTCATTGCTCACTCTGACACACTGAGTTCTGCCTTCAAGGTATGATTTCATCCATCTCAAGGCGTCGGGGGAAAAGTAGAACTTGGACAATTTTGTGATGAGAACCTCATGGTTAACAGTATCGAAAGCCTTCCTTAGGTCCAGAAACACAGCCCCAACAACGCCCCCTTTGTCCATCTTGGACTTCACATTTTCCAGAAGAAAGCAGTTGGCCTTTTCTGTGGAGTGTTTCGCTCTGAAGCCAAACTGCATGGAGTGTAATGTGAAGGGGCTGTTGTTGAGGTGGGAAATCAGTTGTTCTGCTACACACTTTTCAACAACCTTCGACACTACAGGTAGTGTACTAATGGACCTGTAGTTACTCACATCAGCAGGGTCGCCCAAGAAGCCAAATAACAACCATATCAATGATGTGTAAATGAAACCAGTTTTAACAACACAGTGTGGTGATTCATTATATTAATGACTATTAACTTAGGTGGTGTATTGTCATGAATATTTAGATATAATAATAATATTATATCTCATGACTAGAGAGATATTCTACATTGTTGCTCCAGTGTCTTACTGAACATGACTAGAGAGATATTCTACATTGCTGCTCCAGTGTGTCTTACTGAACATGACTAGAGAGATATTCTACATTGTTGCTCCAGTGTGTCTTACTGAACATGACCCTGATTAGAGTGAAACATCATGTTGTGTTTGACACAGGGACCACCTGACACAGGGACGCTGAGGCACCACAACCCCAAAGATGAAACCCTGGATAGAGGGGCTCAGTGAATGTGGAGGTGAATGTGATCAGGTGGGTCAGTGTGTCAGAGGAGGCTCTATAGAAGGACAGAGTGCCGGCTGACCAGTCCAGATACACTCCTACTCTGTGGGAGCTGGAGGAGGGGACGTCTATGAAGGTGGACTTCTTATTGTGCCTGGCTCTGTAACTGTTTTCAGAGCAGACCACACTCCAGGACTTGTCATTGAATCCAAGCCAACAGTCCTCACCCCCTTCTCTCCTGCTGATTCCTTTATATGCCACTCCTATATCAACCTCTCCCCCATTCCACTCTGCCTCCCAGTAACAGCGCCCAGTCAGACCCTCTCTACACAGCACCTCTCCACAGTGCTCAAATCTCTCTGGGTGATCAGGATACGGATGGTACTTTCCCATATGTGTCACCTTTTTGTTCTCCTCAGACAGAAAGCTGTATCTGAATACTGTGTTTGGGTCCAGTGTGAGATCACAGACATCTGATGGATGAAACCAGACACAATATTAGAAATCATCATCATTCACATTAGAATGTTAACTCACTTTTCACTAATTCATTTAATGTAGATGTTTCTAGGTATCAAAAGGAGAAGTTAAGGTAACTTGAGACTTGTTGAATGATCATATGTTATACTGTATGGTAATATAATACACACTTATTACCAATAATTACACACACACACACATTTCTTATGTAACACAAACTCGCCACACACACACACACACATTGTCAAATCAACTCTTTGTAAACTTTGGTGTCCCTGATTTCTGCTTCTGTAGAACTACAGATGATATTTAATATGACCAAGTAAGTAATGATGGTGGTCTTTGACTTTGACTTAACTTAAGACTTATTCTTAGCAGCAGTCAACACTCACATTTTCTAAGTCCAGGTTTCATTCTGTTCTCTCCACCATGTTCCACACTGTAGCGGTAAGCAGAAGAACAGACAGTCATTGAGGGATACACCTGAACACACACCTGAACACACACACACACACACACACACCTGAACACACACACACACACACACACACACACACCTGAACACACACACACACACACACACACACACACACACACACACACACACACACACACACACACACACACACACACACACACACACACAAACTTTGTCCAAGTGGTGGTCAGAATGTTTGTCTTAACTAGCCTGAAAAATCAAACATGTCTGATATGAACATTGACATAAACCCTCTACATACTTGAGTTTCTCCAGTCTGCAGTGTGGATCCTCCAGTCCAGCAGAGAGCAGTCTGACTCCTGAGTCTCCTGGGTGATTGTAGCTCAGGTCCAGCTCTCTCAGGTGTGAGGGGTTTGACCTCAGAGCTGAGACCAGAGAAGCACAGCCTTCCTCTGTGACTAGACAGCCTGACAGCCTGCAAAGAGTCAAATCATATTAAAATCACACTGCTATTCTTTGGTGGTGAAAATAGTGGCAGTATATTTCTTCAACATATTCAGATATCAGTGTCCTGAAACCTTACATATCTATTCAGAAATGAATGTATCATATTATAAATTACAAATTATCAATGTGTTACCTGCAGATAGAAACATGTATAGTACAAATATTTGAGTAGACTGACCAGACCAGTTTAAAAGCAGTATCAGTCAAAAGACAGACAGTGAGGTATCAGATTTAGATTGTATTGAGTATACAGTCCACACCATATCTATTTTGACAGTGAAGATAACATTTTAAATGTGGCTCTAAACTCCAACATTTTGGATTTCAGATCAAATGTTTCATATGAGGTGACAGTATATAATGTCACCTTTTATTTGAGGATATTTTCATACATATCTGTTTCACTATTTAGAAAAATGAAAGCACTTTATGTATCTAGTCCCCCTATTTAAAGAAGTCATATGTTTTCTGACCAATTCACTCATAGTGGCTTAAAGTAGTCACAAGTTGAGTATTTGATCCGATATTCCTTGAACGCAGCGACTACATTAAGCTTGTGACTCAAACTCGTTGATTGATTTTGCAGTTTGTTATCGTTGTGTTTTGGGTTGTGTTTTGCCCAATATTAAAATGGTGGATGGTGTAACGTCTGCTTCCAGCTCACACTCTCAAACACGTAGATCCCCCTGAACGCAGCTCACTCTCCAGATCCCAGTCACCTGAATTCTGATCACCTGTTCACACACCTGTATGTCATTATCAAACTCTATTTAGTTCAGTTCTTTGCACCCCCATCATTGTGATGTAATGTTTGATTTGCGACACACGGCTATTCGGAGCGCTGACTTTCCTTTAATTTACTCCTCCCGTGTATGATAGTTTTTGCCTGCCTCACTAATGATGCCTTTTGCCTATTCCCTGCCTGTACCTTAGCCCATTGGATTTCCTGTTATCAACCTATTCCCTGCCTGTACCTTAGCCTATTGGATTTCCTGTTATCAACCTATTCCCTGCCTGTACCTTAGCCCATTGGATTTCCTGTTATCAACCTATTCCCTGCCTGTACCTTAGCCTATTGGATTTCCTGTTATCAACCTATTGCCTGATCTCCCGGACCACGGCCTTTTCCCTGCCTGTTGCATTTTTGGACCCTTTTTGATCTTCTGCCTGCCCCTGGACCTGTGGTCCTTTACAATAAACACCTGCTGAGCCCTGCACTTGAAACCAGCTCTCTGTCTCCCATCGTGTTCATTACAGATGGTGACTGGAGTCATTTTATTTATAAGTGAGTAGATAACATGTTTCTAAACACTACTAAAAGCATCCTGATGATGCCATGATTAAGAAAAATCATGAATGAATCATGAATAATAGTGAGAAAGTTACAGAGACTACAACAAAACATGCTAACCTCTCACCATTACCAATAACAGAGGATACAACAAAACATGCTAACCTCTCACCATTACCAATAACAGAGGCTACAACAAAACATGCTAACCTCTCACCATTACCAATAACAGAGGCTACAACAACACATGCTGACCTCTCACCATTACCAATAACAGAGGATACAACAAAACATGCTAACCTCTCACCATTACCAATAACAGAGGCTACAACAAAACATGCTAACCTCTCACCATTACCAATAACAGAGGATACAACAAAACAAGCTAACCTCTCACCATTACCAATAACAGAGGCTAAAACAAAACATGCTAACCTCTCACCATTACCAATAACAGAGACTACAACAAAACATGCTAACCTCTCACCATTACCAATAACAGAGGCTACAACAAAACATGCTAACCTCTCACCATTACCAATAACAGAGGCTACAACAAAACAGGCTAACCTCTCACCATTACCAATAACAGAGACTACAACAAAACATGCTAACCTCTCACCATTACCAATAACAGAGGATACAACAAAACATGCTAACCTCTCACCATTACCAATAACAGAGGCTACAACAAAACATGCTAACCTCTCACCATTACCAATAACAGAGGCTACAACAACACATGCTAACCTCTCACCATTACCAATAACAGAGGCTACAACAACACATGCTAACCTCTCACCATTACCAATAACAGAGGCTACAACAAAACATGCTAACCTCTCACCATTACCAATAAGAGGCTACAACAAAACATGCTAACCTCTCACCATTACCAATAACAGATGCTACAACAAAACATGCTAACCTCTCACCATTACCAATAACAGAGGCTACAACAAAACATGCTAACCTCTCACCATTACCAATAACAGAGGCTACAATAAAACATGCTAACCTCTCACCATTACCAATAACAGAGGATACAACAAAACATGCTAACCTCTCACCATTACCAATAACAGAGGCTACAACAAAACATGCTAACCTCTCACCGTTACCAATGTATTTATTTATAAGCACCTCACATTGTGCTTACTCACTACTTGGTAGATATTCCCTCAGCGAAGTATGGCAGTTCCATGCAGGTTTCCTCACCAAGTCCAAGGCAACACAGCTACCCATGCAGACAGTACTCCTTAGTAACCGATATCCCCATGGCAACACGAACTCGTTAAGCTTCCCAAGCAATTATCTCCCGGTGTCACACGATGCTAGGCTAACCTCAATGCTGGCTAATACCTCCACAACGAGACGGTAGATTCAGTCTTTACTAAGTTTTAACTAAATTATAACAACTCTTTTATTAAATAAAACATGTATTTCCCTTCATGTCTTAGTAGCTATGGGTTTTGTTGTAGTTCTGTCGTCTTCTTTTATAATTTTTCTTCACCAACCGTCCTGAGGTAAAACGTCCATCCTTTCATCAACGTCTTTTTCCCTCCCGTTAACCAGGTCAACTCCCATTGGCCACAACTTAACAAGCGACCTTATTGGTCAAAATGTAAACTTCAAAGTAAAACAAACTATTCACTTATACATTAAATAAATATTTCTTCAAAAAGCATAATGCATTAACAACATTACAGTTTAGGAGCAATTCAATCATCTTTTAAATATAATACCAATTAATTATAACAAATAAACTCAATACTTGGTTCAAACAAGGGTATTACACAAACATACAGTCAATAATACAGTAGAAAAATAAGTCTATATACAATGTGAGCAAATGAAGTGAAATAAGGGAGGTAAAGGCAAAAAAAGGCCATGGTGGCAATGTAAATCCAATATAGCAAGTAAAACACTGGAATGGTAGATATGCAGTGGAAGAAAGTGCAAAGTAGAAATAATGGGGTGCAAAGGAGCTTAATAAATAAATACAGTAGGGCAAGAGGTAGTTGGGCTAAATTATAGATGGGCTATGTACAGGTGCAGTAATCTGTGAGCTGCTCTGACAGCTGGTGCTTAAAGCTAGTGAGGGAGATAAGTGTTTCCAGTTTTAGAGATTTTTGTAGTTCGTTCCAGTCATTGGCAGCAGAGAACTGGAAGGAGAGGCGGCCGAAGGAGGAATTGTCTTTGGGGGTGACCAGAGAGATACACCTGCTGGAGCGCGTGCTACAGGTGGGTGCTGCTATGGTGACCAGTGAGCGGAGATAAGGGGGGACTTTACCTAGCAGGGTCTTGTAGATGACCTGGAGCCAGTGGGTTTGGCGACGAGTATGAAGCGAGGGCCAGACAATGAGAGCGTACAGGTCGCAGTGGTGGGTAATACAGTGGGGAAAATTTTTATTTTATTTTTTTATTTCCCTCATTAAAATGCAAATCAATTTATAACATTTCTGACATGCGTTTTTCTGGATGTTTTTGTTGTTATTCTGTCTCTCACTGTTCAAATAAACCATTAAAATTATAGACTGATCCTTTCTTTGTCAGTGGGCAAACGTACAAAATCAGCAGGGGATCAAATACTTTTTCCCCCCACTGTATATGGGGCTTTGGTGACAAAACGGATGGCACTGTGATAGACTGCATCCAGTTTATTGAGTAGGGTATTGGAGGCTATTTTGTAAATGACATCGCCGAAGTCGAGGATCGGTAGGATGGTCAGTTTTATAAGGGTATGTTTGGCAGCATGAGTGAAGGATGCTATGTTGCGAAATAGGAAGCCAATTCTAGATTTAATTTTGGATTGGAGATGCTTATAGTGAGTCTGGAAGGAGAGTTTACAGTCTAACCAGACACCTAGGTATTTGTAGTTGTCCACATATTCTAAGTCAGAACCGTCCAGAGTAGTGATGCTGGACAGGCGGGCAGGTGCAGGCAGCGATCGGTTGAAGAGCATGCATTTAGTTTTACTTGTATTTAAGAGCAGTTGGAGGCCACGGAAGGAGAGTTGTATGGCATTGAAGCTCGTCTAGAGGTTAGTTAACACAGTGTCCAAAGAAGGGCCAGAAGTATACAGAATAACACCAATAACAAAGGGGGTCTGATATTTGTGCCTCTGTAACTTTCTCATTCATCATCATTCACGATTCATTCATGATTATTCATAATCATGGTAGCATCCACATGAATGTAGAAGTGTTCAGAAACATCTTCTATTCTTACTGACAATACAAGTGAAGTGACTCCAAAATGACAGGACATTATTCACCGTTCAGTTTCTATTAGGAAAAACATCATCCAAAACACAACCAAGACAAACTGCAAATGAATTCAACAAGTTTGTAGAATCACAAGCTTGATGTAATCACTGCAGGCATGGAATATGGGACTAAATACTAAACTTATGACTACTTTAATAAAATATAAGTGAATTTGTCCGAATATGTTCAACTTTTTCAAATGGGAGAACTAAATACATAAAGTGCTTTCCTTTCTTAATAACAGTAACACAGCTATGTATGAAAATACCCTCAAATAAAAGGTGACATTCTGTACTGTCACCTAATATGAAACATTCTATCTCAAATCCAAAATGCTGGAGCATAGCACCACATTTAAAACTGTAAGCTTCACTGTACAAACACATATGGTGTGGACTATGTGTGCCTGGTAAACACATGTGGATCTGGTGAACAGTTATCACTTGTTGACCAACTACAGGAATACTGACCTCAGAGTCTCCAGTTTACAGTGGGGATTCCCCAGTCCAGCAGAGAGCAGCTTCACTCCTGAATCCTTCAGGTCATTGTTACTCAGGTCCAGCTCTCTCAGGTGTGAGGGGTTTGACTTCAGAGCTGAGACCAGAGAAGCACAGCCTTTCTTTGTGACTCCACAGCCTGACAGCCTGCAACGAGATCATCATGACTTCACAAACACACTGGTAATTTAACACCAGTAGTGTAGAAGGACAAGGGTAGATGCATTTGGTTCATATTCCCAAACAACACATAGATTCATCTTCCATCAATGCATTTATTCAATATGTTTTTCAATATACATATTATAATACATATTTTTCTCCAAACATAATATTTCTTCCTGATGAATACTTCTTATATGTCATTTTATTTACTCACAGAGCAGCTCTGGAGGCTTTGACCACTGGCAGCAGCCTCAGAAGAGTTTCCTCTGATCTGGAGAATTTCTTCAGGTCAAACACATCCAGCTCCTTTTCTGAAGTCAGCAATACAAAGACCAGAGCTGACCACTGTGCAGGTGACAGGTTGGGTTCTGAGAGACTTCCTGATCTCAGGTAGCTTTGGATCTCCTCCACTAGAGAATGGTCATTCATTTCATTCAGACAGTGGAACAGATTGATGCTCCTCTCTGGAGAGGGATTCTCCCTGATCTTCTCCTTGATGTACTTGACTGTCTCTTCATGGCTCTGTGAGCTGCTTCTTGTCTTTGTCAGTAGACCTCGTAAGTGCTTCTGATTGGATTCCAGTGAGAGGCCCAGAAGGAAGCGGAGGAGCAGGTCCAGGTTTCCTGTCTCACTTTGTAAGGCTTTATCCAGGGCACTCTTGTAGACAGTAACTTCAGTAACTTCAGGCTTGTCTCTGAACAGCGAGAAAACGTATCTGAACATTGATTGAGGTTCATCCATTAGATTCTCATTGTTGTTGATGAATGAGAGGAACACATATACAGCAGCCAGAAACTCCTGAATGCTCAGATGAACAAAGCAGTACACCTTGTTCTGGTACAGCCCACATTCCTCTTTAAAGAGCTGTGTGCACAATCCTGAGTACACTGAGGCTTCATTGACATCAATGCCAGCCTCTTTCAGGTCTTTTTCATAGAAAATCAGATTGCCCTTCACTAGCTGTTGAAAAGCCAGTTTTCCCAGTGACAGAATGCTCTCTTTATTCCAGTGTGGACCTGTCTCTTCTTTCCCAAGATACTTTTCATTCTTCTGTTTGGTATGAAACACCACAAGGTGTGTGTACATCTCAGTCAGAGTCTTGGGCATCTCTTCTCTCTTATGTTCCAGCATGTGTTCGAGGACTGTTGCAGAAATCCAACAGAAGACTGGAATGTGGCACATGATGTGGAGGCTCCTTGATGTCTTTATGTGTGAGATGATTCTGCTGGCCAGGTCCTCATCACTGAATCTCTTCCTGAAGTACTCCTCCTTCTGTGGGTCATTGAACCCTCGTACCTCTGTCACCTGGTCAACACACCCTGAAGGGATCTTATTGGCTGCTGCAGGTCGGGTCGTTATCCAGAGGAGAGCAGAGGGAAGCAAATTTCCCTTGATGAGATTTGTCATCAGAACATCCACTGAGGTTGACTCTGTGACGTCACAACAGATCTTGTTCTTCTGGAAGTCTAGGGGTAGTCGGCACTCATCCAGACCATCAAAGATGAACAGAACTTTGTACTTGTTGTAGATGGTGATTCCTGATTGTTTGGTTTCCATTGAGAAGTGATTGACAAGTTCAATGAAAGTGTGTTTGTCCTCTTTCATCAAATTCAGCTCCCGGAAAGGGAATGAAAACACAAATTGAACATCCTGATTTGCTTTTCCTTCAGCCCAGTCCAGAATGAACTTCTGCACAGAGACTGTTTTTCCAATGCCAGCGACTCCCTTTGTCAGCACAGTTCTGATGAGTTTGTCTTGTCCAGTTAAGGGTTTGAAGATGTCGTTACATTTGATTGCAGTCTCTGGTCTTGCTTGTTTCCTGGTTGTTGTCTCAATCTGTCTCAGCTCATGTTCATTATTGACCTCTCCTGTTCCTCCCTCTGTGATGTAGAGGTCTGTGTAGATCTTATTGAGAAGTGTTGGGTTTCCTTGTTTAGCGATCCCCTCAAATACACATTGAAACTTGTTCTTTAGATTAGATTTGAGTTCACGTTGGCAAATCACAGCAAGCTCATCTGAATGAAGAAATAGCACAGAGGATATTAATATTACGTCTGTTTTAATGCCTACAGTATTGTAGGACTGTTATAACATTTTAAATTATAATAATTTATTCTCTTAACTGAATGTATTGTCATGACGTTGCCCTCACTCTGGGAACAGGGAGCACAGTTGACCCCCTCCCCCTTGCACCATCCCCCTACCTACCTCTCCCTACCCAGGCCCTGTCAAGGCGGTCGTAAATTCCAAAGGAAATGTCCTGCCTAACAGGCCCAGTTGAGACTGAGAGGGGTTTCATAGAGAGACAAGGAAATTCTTCCAACTCACAGAATTGGGGAACCAAACGACATTTATGTTCTGGAGAAGGTATAAAAGATCGGTGAAGAATCCAGCTACGAACTGGTCCGCTTGGTACAATTGTGTGATACTCAGAAGAGACCACAGTATTACCATAAAACTGTTTATATAATAGCCTCAGCTATGGGACTTGCATCTAAATGGTTGTATAAAATGTATTAACCTCTCTAGGCTAGGCGGGACGAATTCGTCCCACCTACGTAACAGCGACTGCTATCCTGTGGCGCGATTTTCAAAACCTTAAAAATCCTATTACTTCAATTTCTCAAACATATGACTATTTTACAGCCATTTAAAGACAAGACTCTCGTTAATCTAACCACACTGTCCGATTTCAAAAAGGCTTTACAACGAAAGCAAAACATTAGATTATGTCAGCAGAGTACCAAGCCAGAAATAATCAGACACCCATTTTTCAAGCCAGCATATAATGTCACCAAAACCCAGAAGACAGCTAAATGCAGCACTCACCTTTGATGATCTTCATCAGATGACAACCCTAGGACATTATGTTATACAATACATGCATGTTTTGTTCAATCAAGTTCATATTTATATCAAAAACCAGCTTTTTACATTAGCATGTGACGTTCAGAACTAGCATACCCCCCGCAAACTTCCGGGGAATTCGCTAATATTTTACTAAATTACTCACGATAAACGTTCACAAAAAGCATAACAATTATTTTAAGAATTATAGATACAGACCTCCTCTATGCACTCGATATGTCCGATTTTAAAATAGCTTTTTGGTGAAAGCACATTTTGCAATATTCTAAGTACATAGCCCAGGCATCACGGGCTCGCTATTTAGACACCCGGCAAGTTTAGCACTCACCATAATCATATTTACTATTATAAAAATGTCATTACCTTTTGTTGTCTTCGTCAGAATACACAGCCAGGACTGCTACTTCAATAACAAATGTTGGTTTGGTCCAAAATAATCCATCGTTATATCCGAATAGCGGCGTTTTGTTCGTGCGTTCCAGACACTATCCGAAATAGTAAAGAAGTGTCACGCGCTTGGCGCAATTCGTGACAATAAAATTCTAAGTATTCCATTACCGTACTTCGAAGCATGTCAACCGCTGTTTAAAATCAATTTTTACGACACTTTTCTCGTAGAAAAGCGATAATATTCCGACAGGGAATCTCCTTTTCGGCAAACAGAGGAAAAAATCCCAAAGGCGGGGGCGGTCGGGGTCACGCGCATAAGCTAGTGTCTCTTGATGGGCCACTTGAGAAAGGCGATAATGTGTTTCAGCCTGGGGCTGGAATGACGACATTCTGTTTTTTCCCGGGCTCTGAGCGCCTATAGACGACGTGGGAAGTGTCACGTTAGAGCAGAGATCCTTAGTAAATGATAGAGATGGAAAAGAAGTTCAACAAATGGTCAGACAGGCCACTTCCTGTAAAGGAATCTCTCAGGTTTTGACCTGCCATTTGAGTTCTGTTATACTCACAGACACCATTCAAACAGTTTTAGAAAATTTAGGGTGTTTTCTATCCATATGTAATAAGTATATGCATATTCTAGTTACTGGGTAGGAGTGGTAACCAGATTAAATCGGGTATGTTTTTTATCCAGCCGTGTCAATGCTGCCCCCTAGCCCTAACAGGTTAACCTCTATGGGCTAGGTGGGACGCTAGCGTGCCACCCGTGGTGCACTCCATCAACAGCAGGTGCATTTCAAGAGCGGCAAATTTGAATCCAAATAAATGTCAAAATTCAAATTTTTCAAACATACAACTATTTTACACCCTTTGAAAGATAAACATCTCCTTAATCTAACCACGTTTTACGATTTCAAAAAGGTTTTACGGCGAAAGCATAAATTTAGAGTATGTTAGGACAGTACATTTACAAGAGTTGTGTGTAATGTTTTGTCAAGTCAAAGACAGGGTCACCAAAACCATAAAACCAGCTAAAATGATGCACTAACCTTTTACAATCTCCATCAGATGACACTCCTAGGACATTATGTTAGACAATGCATGCATTTTTAGTTCTATCAAGTTCATATTTATATCCAAAAACAGCGTTTTACTATGGCATTGATGTTGAGGAAATCGTTTCCCTCCAATAACCGGCAGTCAAGTCAGCGTCACAAATTAAATAATTAAAATTAGAAAACATTGGTAAAATATTATATTGTCATTTAAAGAATTATAGATTTACATCTCTTGAACGCAATCAACTGCCAGATTTAAAAATAACCTTACTGGGAAATCACACTTTGCAATAATCTGAGCACTGCGCCCAGAAAAATACGCGTTGCGATACAGACTAGACGTCATGTTGGGGAGATCTAAAATCGAAAATACTATGTAAATAATCCATTACCTTTGATTCTCTTCATCAGATGTCACTTCCAGGTATCACAGGTCCATAACGAATGTAGTTTTGTTCAAAAAAGCTCATCATTTATGTCCAAAAATCTCCGTCTTGTTAGCACATGATCTAAGCCAGCCGGACTTCTCGTCATGAACGAGGGGAAAAAATATATTTACGTTCGTTCAAACATGTCAAACGTTGTATAGCATAAATCATTAGGGACTTTTTTAACCAGAACATGAATAATATTCAAGGTGGACGAATGCATACTCTTTTATAACGTATTGGAACGAGGGTACCCAACATGAACTCGCGCGCCAGGTGTCTAATGCGACATCATCGTTCCATGGCTCTTGTTCAGTCAGATCTCCCTCCAGAAGACTCAAAACACTTTGTAAAGGCTGGTGACATCTAGTGGAAGCAATAGGAAGTGCCAAAATATTCCTCAGCCCCTGTGTTTTTCAATGGGATAGGTTTAAAGTCAATACAACACATCAGGTATCCACTTCCTGTCAGAAAATGTCTCAGGGTTTTGCCTGCCAAATGAGTTCTGTTATACTCACAGACACCATTCAAACAGTTTTAGAAACTTTAGAGTGTTTTCTATCCATATATAATAAGTATATGCATATTCTAGTTACTGGGTAGGATTAGTAACCAGATTAAATCGGGTACATTTTTTTTATCCAGACGTGCAAATGCTGCCCCCTAGCCCTAACAGGTTAATAAGGATAAAGCTATTTGGAATACGTTGAGATGCTATGTACTGATGTTAACCTGTTAGGGCTAGGTGGCAGTATTTGCACGGCTGGATAAAAAAAAATTTACCCGATTTAATCTGGTTACTAATCCTACCCAGTAACTAGAATATGCATATACTAGTTGTATGTTTGAAAAATTTGAATTTTGACATTTATTTGGATTCAAATTTGCCGCTCTTGAAATGCACCTGCTGTTGATGGAGTGCACCACGGGTGGGACGCTTGCGTCCCACCTAGCCCATAGAGGTTAATGTGATAGAATGTATTTCTGTTCAAAGCTTAAATCAGTCATCGGCACGCCCCCCAGGGACACAGACAGGACCAGGCGTCATGTGACAAGCCTGTTCTATGTTCACGTATAAAACCCCCACCCTGATTTTCTTTCATGAGACCAGCTTACCTCAGAAGAGAGAGCGAAGGTTTGACCATCCAATTCCTCTACTGAAAGTTAACTATACCACGTGGTTAAACTTTTAGACTATTGAGACTGACAGAATAATAACAAGTCTTTGATATTAATTTATAGTCTCCAGCTAGAAATTATATCATTGAACGCGAAGACCGACGAAACATCCATTCTATAACGACATTAATGAATGTCGCTTTGAAAGATCCATTCTAACCGAGAGAGAGACTCTCCAACAGAACCGAACTCTCCAACAAAGAACGACGACACACTGAGCGTAAATATATATTGATTGCAATTGTTCCCGAATGAGTGAGCCTTCAATTGTCAATTGTTAATATTAATGAACTCTGTGTAACTTCTCAGCGGACCGTTTATGACCTTTTGTTCAACAGGCCGACCTGCCTGTTTAGCCCACAAGGGCACATTCCTCTACCAATCCTTTGTGACGATAATTACTGTTTGTATGTTTTTCTGTTAATTACTTAGTGTAGTAAATAAATGATTTTAAGACAATTGATGTATGGATGATTTTAGTAAAGACTGGGTTCGTGCAGATACAACAATTTATGACGTTTTGGAATGAGACTGGACTAGAGGTAAATACACCATTTAAACTTAGAAGATAATCGACCTATATTATAATAGAATATAATATTATAGTACAGGAAAGTTATATTAGGAAAATTATAGCTTTGTAATCTGAATATTCTCCTTGGTGCCCCGACCTCCTAGTTAATTACAATTAAATGATTAATCAGTTTAATCGCGTGATAATAATTACAGGGAGCTAATTGATAAACATATCTTCCGTTTAATGGTACCCCCAAAGACACGACACCTCTCATCATTACCAATAACAGAGGCTACAACAAAACATGCTAACCTCTCACCATTACCAATAACAGAGGCTACAACAAAACATGCTAACCTCTCACCATTACCAATAACAGAGGCTACAACAAAACATGCTAACCTCTCACCATTACCAATAACAGAGACTACAACAAAACATGCTAACCTCTCACCATTACCAATAACAGAGGCTACAACAAAACATGCTAACCTCTCACCATTACCAATAACAGAGGCTACAACAAAACATGCTAACCTCTCACCATTACCAATAACAGAGGCTACAACAAAACATGCTAACCTCTCACCATTACCAATAACAGAGACTACAACAAAACACTTGTGGACCAACTACAGGAATACTGACCTCAGAGTCTCCAGTCTGCAGTGTGGATCCTCCAGTCCAGCAGAGAGCAGCTTCACTCCTGAATCCTTCAGGTCATTGTTACTCAGGTCCAGCTCTCTCAGGTGTGAGGGGTTTGAACTGAGAACTGAGGCCAACACTTTACAGGATGTGTCTGTGAGTTTACAGCCAGTGAGTCTGCCAACACAGAAGAAATACAATGACAGACAGGTTGTATTAAAATTATATTCTTAGCTTTCCATGTTTACGCTGTTACCCGTTTACAAATAATGTGTTGGGTTTGACCACAGAGCTGAGACCAGAGAAGCACAGCCTTCCTCTGTGACTAGACAGCCTGACAGCCTGCAACGAGTAAAATCATCTTGTAGAGAGAAAAATATATAATACAAATATTTGAGTAGACTGACCAGACCAGTTTAAAAGCAGTATCAGTCAAAAGACAGACATTGAGGTATCAGATTTAGATTGTATTGAGTATACAGTCCACACCATATCTATTTTGACAGGAATAGATGAATGAGGCTGAGGGTGATGACTACAACAACGATGGTGATATTGATGGAGGAATAGATGAATGAGGCTGATGGTGTTGACTACAACAAGTATGGCAAAGTCAACAACGCAGCCACTGCTAGCTAGCCTACTTCACCAGCCAGCAGTACTGCATCATTTGTAATTTTAGTCAATAAGATTTTTGCAACGTAAGCTTAACTTTCTGAACATTCGAGACGTGTAGTCCACTTGTCATTCCAACGTGATATGGACCTGTGGACTATTGCGGAGGTTAGGAGGAGTATATCCAGGGCTTTGGAGGAATTAGGGGCAGGAGAAAAGCACCTCCCACGAGAACAGGTGGAGGCAGCGAGAGCGCGGCAACAAGGGAAGCACGAGAGGCAGACACACCCCCCAAAAAAATTAGGGAGATTGGCACAGTCAGGTTGGAGACCTGAGCCAGCTCCTCATGCTTACCGTGGGGAGCGAGTGACTGAGCAAGCACCGTGTTATGCGGTGATGCGCACTGTGTCGCCAGTGCGCATTCACAGCCCGGTGAGCTCTGTGCCTGCCCCACGTACCAGGCCTCCAGTGAGTCTATCCAGCCTGGTACGCCCTGTTCCTGCTCCTCGCACTTGCCCTGAGGTGCGTGTCACCAGTCGGGCACCACCTGTTCCAGCCCCACGCATCAGGTCTCTAGTGCGCCTGCCCAGTCCGGTGTGTCTTGTTCCTGCTCCTCGCCCTGAGGTGTGTGTTACCAGTCTGGCGCCACCTGTGCCAGCCCCAAACATCAGGACTCCAGTACGCCTTCCCAGTCCAGAGCTTCCGGCAACGTCCCCCAGTCCGGAGCCTCCAGCGACGTTCCCCAGTCCGGTGAGACCTGTTCCGGCTCCACGTAAAAAGCCTCCAGTGATGATCCATGGTTCGAAGCCTCCAATGATGATCCATGGCACGAAGCCTCCAGTGATGATCCATGGTACGAAGCCTCCAGTGATGATCCATGGCCCGGAGTCTCCAGTGATAATCCATGGCAAGAAGCCTCCAGTGATGATCCATGGCCCAGAGCCTCCAGTGATGATCCATGGCACGAAGACTCCAGTGATGATCCATGGCACGGAGCTTCCAGTGGTGATCCATGGCACGGAGCCACCAGTGATGATCCATGGCACGGAGCCACCAGTGATGATCCATGGCACGGAGCCACCAGTGATGATCCATGGCACGGAGCCACCAGTGGTGATCCATGGCACGGAGCCACCAGTGGTGATCCACGGTGCGGAGCCTGCAATGATGATCCATGGCACGGAGCCTGCAGCGACGGTCCGCAGTCCAGAACCTCCGGTGATGATCCAAGGTCCGGTGACACAAAAGCAGAGGGATCAGCGGGCGGAGAGGGGGTTACGCCCCGAACCGGAGCTGCCGCCTCTGCTGGAGGATCCGTGGGATGAGAAGGTTCTGCGTACTGCATCAGAGCCGCCATAGACTATAGTCACCCTCCCTAATCCTCCATTTTTAAAAAAAATATTTTTTTTAGTTGCATCCGGAGTCCGCACCTTTGGGGGGAGGGGTACTGTCACGTCCTGACCATAGAAAGCTGTTCTTTTCTATGGTAGAGTAGGTCAGGGCGTGACAGGGGGGTTTTCTAGTTTAGCTTTTCTATGTTGTTTTCTAGTTTTGTATTTCTATGTTGGGTTTTGTTTGGGATGATCTCCAATTAGAGGCAGCTGGTCATCGTTGTCTCTAATTGGACACCATACTTAAGTAGGCGTTTTTCCCACCTGGGTTTGTGGGAGATTGTTTTTGAGTAGTGTATGTCTCACCTCTGCATCACGGTTTGTTGTTTTTTGTTCTTTAGTTTATGTGTATGTATTGCATAGTTTCACAGTTCAATAAAATATGTGGAACGATAATCACGCTGCACTTTGGTCCGCTCCTCTCTAAGACAACCGTGACACCCGAAGCCAAATCTAGTTGACAAACCCTGTTTTATAGTATGTCATGGCCTTTTCTGGACAACTGAGGTTATGTTTATGATATACTATGGTGTTGTGCCACTAGACTTTGACCAGATATTATTGCATCCAAAGATCAACTGCACCTAGAACATAGATACAGAGCCACTTGTTATCAGGAAGCTGCTCTCTCAGCACAACGGAAAATATCTCAATGACTTGACATGTTCTGGCTGTGAATTCAGGCTACAAGGTAAGAATCTTCCCAGTGATTATTGTAAAGTGTGTAGAGAAATTAAATGTATGGTGTTATTTTAGTATAGTGACTGACAGTAAAACACTCAGATCTAACAGTCCATTTCACCTGGGACAGTTATGTGACAGTTCAATCATACAAAATGGCGCTAACTGGGCGTAGGCAAGTCAAATTCAAAAACATATTGTTCATATATTCGTATATTGTGGTTATTTTACAATTTGTATATTTTTATGTATAAGTTGTAAATCGTCTTTCAAAATATCGTAAAATTTGTTTTCTAAACTACAATGAGCTCCTCTTTCCTGTGTAATTTGGTATGAAACCACTGAACATACTTTTCTTAACATTGTTATTATGAACTGAATTCAGTAACAGCATAATAATATCATACCTGTTGAACAAAGCAACACACTAGAATGAGAGGAATTAAAAGAGAAAGTTAGACATTATTATTATTATAATTATTATTATCTATTAATTAAATCACCTGACTGTTTCTATGTCTGTTAGTAAATGTTTTATTTCTAAGAGATAATGAATACATGAGAACAATTGACATTCAATAATTAGTTGGCCCTGTGTTAACCACAACCAACATGTTGGATCTCTGTTTAGTTGTCACTGTGTTAACCACAACCAACATGCTGGATCTCTGTTTAGTTGTCACTGTGTTAACCACAACCAACATGCTGGATCTCTGTTTAGTTGTCACTGTGTTAACCACAACCAACATGTTGGATCTCTGTTTAGTTGTTACTGTGTTAACCACAACCAACATGCTGGATCTCTGTTTAGTTGTCACTGTGTTAACCACAACCAACATGCTGGATCTCTGTTTAGTTGTCACTGTGTTAATCACAACCAACATGCTGGATCTCTGTTTAGTTGTCACTGTGTTAACCACAACCAACATGTTGGATCTCTGTTTAGTTGTTACTGTGTTAACCACAACCAACATGCTGGATCTCTGTTTAGTTGTCACTGTGTTAACCACAACCAACATGCTGGATCTCTGTTTAGTTGTCACTGTGTTAATCACAACCAACATGCTGGATCTCTGTTTAGTTGTCACTGTGTTAACCACAACCTGTTTACAGGGGTCAGTGCTCTAAAATGAGTCTCTCTGGGGAGAGAGAGGAGGGGGGCCCTGCCTCTAAAATGAGTCTCTCTGGGGAGAGAGAGGAGGGGGGCCCTGCCTCTAAAATGAGTCTCTCTGGGGAGAGAGAGGAGGGGGCCCCTGCCTCCAAAATGCATCTCTCTGGGGGACGTGACACCAAAGCTAAGAGGTGAGATAACAATTTTATGAATAATTTATTAAGTTTATTTCCAAAATAAATAGCTATCTTAAGGTGAATGCAGTTACTGTAAATCTCTCTGGATAAGAGCATCTGCTAAATCAGGGGTTCTCAATCCGGGGTCTGCGGAGGTACTGCAGGGTTTCTGCAGGAAGCGTGGGGAGTGGTGGTGTATCCTGGGAGAAAACTAAACTAATATTCTGAAATGTCATTGTGGTCTTATGTTCCCATCTATTGGAATTATTTAGCAACTGCAGTAGTGCTGAAAAAATGTGTTATTCCTTACTAAAGTAGTAATTACTGAGAATTACTAGTTAATTTTTATCACTTACAATCATAAAATAACAACTTATACCATAACAAACAATTAAACTGACATAAACCAAAATCACTATATATGTAGTTATTTAGTTAATTACCAAATTGAGCCGGTCGGTCACATTTGAGAGTGAGGGAGATATATAGCATTTTGCATAAAAAAAACATCATTTTTGTCTCTCTGAAATGAAACCATCAAGTGATAGATTTTAAACAAATCCTTGTCTGTGAGAGATGTAATAATTAATACATAATTTCTTTAAACAATAAAAGCTCATTTCTGTAAAGTGATATGTTGCGTTTTGGAACTCTTCTTATGTTTCCCATCTGAGATCAGAGTAGATGAGAGATGTAATGTTTGTCTCTGTTGTGTTGAAGACCAATCAAGCAGGAGAGACCAGCCTCCCCTGTTCCCAGCTGTGTGTCCATGAAGAGTGACCGGTCTATGGATCCTCTTATAGAGTTTAGAGAGGGAGACTTTTCTACTGTACAAAGGTAAGAAGAACTCATGGGTCATGGTCAGTGTGTTAAACAACACTGTCTCTAGTCATTTCTCCTACTTTAGTCCATTTTCATAGTCCTAAAACAGTGTGTGTGTGTGTGTGTGTGTGTGTGTGTGTGTGTGTGTGTGTGTGTGTGTGTGTGTGTGTGTGTGTACTGTAATCTCATGTTTTGTCCACAGAAACCAACAGGAGAGATCAGAGTCAGAGATTCTCAGTGGTCAGTCTTCCCAGAGTCATCAAACAGACCTGGACTCTATATTCAGTGTATGTGATCCTGTTATGAACATTTGATTTTGTTTACCTCAAGTAAAGTTGATCTGTCAATTATTCATTAATGTGTTAATGAGAAAGAATTTCTTCTCTTGCTTAACTTATTTACTTGATTTATTTCAGTTGCTTGAAGAGAAAATTATAACATTTGTGAAGAACGAGCTGAAGATGTTCAAGAGGATTCTTGGTCCTGAACTCCCAGAAGGCTTTGAGAGTCAGAAGCAGGAGGAGGAAGTGGTGGATGCTGAAGATGAGAAGCAGGAGAGCAGTGCCAGAGAGGGGGCTCTGAAGATCACACTGCACGTCCTGAGGAAAATGAACCAGAAGGAGCTTGCTGACACACTGGAGAAATGTAAGATCTGTCTGCCTCATGTTGAATGATGTTTTATAACATTTAAAAGCTGTAGCTAAAGTAGCTGTGAAACACAATGATATTGTAGCAACCTTAACACAACACCTTGTGACCTCATCAAGTAGCAGAAGGGATGTGATGTGGTGATTAATTTAGAGAGAGAGACAGAGAGAGACAACATTAATAATACCATCAATAACACCAATAATAATATAATCAGTCACACCAGTCTGTAATGCATTAAGAAAACATTGATACATTTATACAGTCACTTAAGAGAATAAATTATTATTTTAAAACTTTAACAGTCCTTCAATACTGTAGACATTAAAACAGACGTAATATTAATATCCTCTGTGTTATTTCTTCATTCAGATGAGCTTGCTGTGATTTGCCAACGTGAACTCAAATCTAATCTAAAGAAGAAGTTTCAATGTGTATTTGAGGGGATCGCTAAACAAGGAAACCCAACACTTCTCAATAAGATCTACACAGAGCTCTACATCACAGAGGGTGGAACAGGAGAGGTCAATAATGAACATGAGCTGAGACAGATTGAGACAACAACCAGGAAACAAGCAAGACCAGAGACTGCAATCAAATGTAACGACATCTTCAAACCCTTAACTGGACAAGACAAACGTATCAGAACTGTGCTGACAAAGGGAGTCGCTGGCATTGGAAAAACAGTCTCTGTGCAGAAGTTCATTCTGGACTGGGCTGAAGGAAAAGCAAATCAGGATGTTCAATTTGTGTTTTCATTCCCTTTTCGGGAGCTGAATTTGATGAAAGGGGAAAAACACACTTTGATTGAACTTCTCTATCACTTCTCAATGGAAACCAAACAATCAAGAATCTCAAACTTCGACAAGTACAAAGTTCTGTTCATCTTTGATGGTCTGGATGAGTGTCGACTGCCCCTGGACTTCCAGAAGAACAAGATCTGTTGGGACGTCACAGAGTCAACCTCAGTGGATGTTCTGCTGACAAATCTCATCAAGGGAAATCTGCTTCCCTCTGCTCTCCTCTGGATAACTACCCGACCTGCAGCAGCCAATAAGATCCCTTCAGGGTGTGTTGACCAGGTGACAGAGGTACGAGGGTTCAATGACCCACAGAAGGAGGAGTACTTCAGAAAGAGATTCAGTGATGAGGACCTGGCCAGCAGAATCATCTCACACATAAAGACATCAAGGAGCCTCCACATCATGTGCCACATTCCAGTCTTCTGTTGGATTTCTGCAACAGTCCTCGAACACATGCTGAAACATAAGAGAGAAGAGATGCCCAAGACTCTGACTGAGATGTACACACACCTTGTGGAGTTTTATACCAAACAGAAGGATGAAAAGTATCTTGGGGAAGAAGAGACAGGTCCCCACTGGAATAAAGAGAGCATTCTGTCACTGGGAAAACTGGCTTTTCAACAGCTTGTGAATGGCAATCTGATTTTCTATGAAGAAGACCTGAAAGAGGCTGGCATTGATGTCAATGAAGCCTCGGTGTACTCAGGATTGTGCACACAGCTCTTTAAAGAGGAATGTGTTCTGTACCAAGACAAGGTGTACTGCTTTGTTCATCTGAGCATTCAGGAGTTTCTGGCTGCTGTATATGTGTTCCTCTCATTCATCAACAACAATGAGAATCTAATGGCCGAACCGCAATCAACGTCCAGGAACCTTTCTGTGCTGTTCAGAGACAAGTCTGAAGTTTCTTTCTACAAGAGTGCTGTGGATAAAGCCTTACACAGTGAGATGGGAAACCTGGACCTTTTCCTCCGCTTCCTTCTGGGACTCTCACTGGAGTCCAATCAGAAGCACTTACGAGATCTACTGACAAAGACAAGAAGCAGCTCAAAGACCCATGAAAAAACAGTCAAGTACATCAAGGAGAAGATCAGGGAGAATCCCTCTCCAGAGAGGTGCATCAATCTGTTCCACTGTCTGAATGAACTGAATGACCATTCTCTAGTGCAGGAGATCCAAAGCTACCTGAGCTCAGGAAGTGTCTCAAAACCCAACCTGTCACCTGCACAGTGGTCAGCTCTGGTCTTTGTGTTGCTGACTTCAGAAAAGGAGCTGGATGTGTTTGACCTGAAGAAATACTCCAGATCAGAGGAAGGTCTTCTGAGGCTGCTGCCAGTGTTCAAAGCCTCCAGTGCATTTCTGTGAGTACATAAAATGACATATAAAATCTAATCATCAGGAAGAAATATTCAGGTTAAAGAAAAATATGCATTATAATATGTGTATAATATTACATTGTAAACATTGAATAAATGCATTGATTTTCACATTAGTATAACAATATGACCATACAATTGTAGCTGACGGAAGATGAATCTATATGTTGTTTGAGAGAATAAACCAAATGCATCTTCCATTGTCCTTCAACACTACTGGTGTTAACTAAACAGTGTGTTTGTGAAGTCATGATGATCTCGTTGCAGGCTGTCAGGCTGTGGAGTCACAGAGGAAGGCTGTGCTTCTCTGGTCTCAGCTCTGAGGTCAAACCCCTCACACCTGAGAGAGCTGGACCTGAGCTACAATCACCCAGGAGACTCAGGAGTCAGACTGCTCTCTGCTGGACTGGAGGATCCACACTGCAGACTGGAGAAACTCAAGTATGTAGAGGGTTTATGTCAATGTTCATATCAGACATGTTTGACTTTTCAGGCTAGGTAATACAAACATTCTGACCACCACTTGGACAAAGTTATATGCTGACTGTGTGTCCAGTGTGTGTGTGTCGTGTGTGTGTGTGTGTGTGTGTGTGTGTGTGTGTGTGTGTGTGTGTGTGTGTGTGTGTGTGTGTGTGTGTGTGTGTGTGTGTGTGTGTGTGTGTGAATAAATGCATTGATTTTCACATTAGTATAACAATATGACCATACAATTCTAGGACACAGAAGAAGAATATATATGTTGTTTGGGAGAATTAACCAAATGCATCTGCCATTGTCCTTCTACACTAAATTAACCTCTATGGGCTAGGTGGGACGCTTGCGTCCCACCTACGTTAACAGCCACTGCCAGCCTGTGGCGCGATTTTCAAAACCTTAAAAATCCTATTACTTCAATTTCTCAAACATATGACTATTTTACAGCCATTTCAAGACAAGACTCTCGTTAATCTAACCACACTGTCCGATTTCAAAAAGGCTTTACAACGAAAGCAAAACATTAGATTATGTCAGCAGAGTACCAAGCCAGAAATAATCAGACACCCATTTTTCAAGCCAGCATATAATGTCACCAAAACCCAGAAGACAGCTAAATGCAGCACTCACCTTTGATGATCTTCATCAGATGACAACCCTAGGACATTATGTTATACAATACATGCATGTTTTGTTCAATCAAGTTCATATTTATATCAAAAACCAGCTTTTTACATTAGCATGTGACGTTCAGAACTAGCATACCCCCCGCAAACTTGCGGGGAATTCGCTAACATTTTACTAAATTACTCACGATAAACGTTCACAAAAAGCATAACAATTATTTTAAGAATTATAGATACAGACCTCCTCTATGCACTCGATATGTCCGATTTTAAAATAGCTTTTTGGTGAAAGCACATTTTGCAATATTCTAAGTACATAGCCCAGGCATCACGGGCTCGCTATTTAGACACCCGGCAAGTTTAGCACTCACCATAATCATATTTACTATTATAAAAGTTTGATTACCTTTTGTTGTCTTCGTCAGAATGCACACCCAGGACTGCTACTTCAATAACAAAGGTTGGTTTGGTCCAAAATAATCCATCGTTATATCCGAATAGCGGCATTTTGTTCGTGCGTTCCAGACACTATCCGAAATAGTAAAGAAGTGTCGCGCGCATGGCGCAATTCGTGACAATAAAATTCTAAATATTCCATTACCGTACTTCGAAGCATGTCAACCGCTGTTTAAAATACATTTTTACGACATTTTTCTCGTAGAAAAGCGATAATATTCCGACAGGGAATCTCCTTTTCGGCAAACAGAGGAAAAAATCCCAAAGGCGGGGGCGGTCGGGGTCACGCGCATAAGCCCAGTGTCCCTTGATCGGCCACTTGAGAAAGGCGATAATGTGTTTCAGCCTGGGGCTGGAATGACGACATTCTGTTTTTTCCCGGGCTCTGAGCGCCTATGGACGACGTGGGAAGTGTCACGTTAGAGCAGAGATCCTTAGTAAATGATAGAGATGGAAAAGAAGTTCAAGAAATGGTCAGACAGGCCACTTCCTGTAAAGGAATCTCTCAGGTTTTGACCTGCCATTTGAGTTCTGTTATACTCACAGACACCATTCAAACAGTTTTAGAACATGTAGGGTGTTTTCTATCCATATGTAATAAGTATATGCATATTCTAGTTACTGGGTAGGAGTGGTAACCAGATTAAATCGGGTATGTTTTTTATCCAGGAGTGTCAATACTGCCCCCTAGCCCTAACAGGTTAACAATGTGTTTGAAGTCATGATCTCTTTGTCAGGCTGTCAGGCTGTCTAGTCACAGAGGAAGGCTGTGATTCTCTGGTCTCAGCTCTGAGGTCAAACCCCTCACACCTGAGAGAGCTGGACCTGAGTAACAATGACCTGAAGGATTCAGGAGTGAAGCTGCTCTCTGCTGTACTGGAGAATCCCCACTGTAAACTGGAGACTCTGAGGTCAGTATTATCAGATATGAAAGTACTTTATGCATGTAGTTCTCCCATTTGAAAAAGTCGTAATTATTCGGACATATTACTTATAGTGTATTAAAGTAGTCATAAGTTTAGCATGTTGTCCCATATTCCATGCCTGCTGTCACGTTTCTCTAAGACAGAACCCAGAAGCAGACCAGGACAAGGTGAGTAAAATGAAGGTGAGTATTTATTGGTAGTCTTGATGTGTAATTTGAGTGATCCAGGAGACGGAGCGGCAGCAGAGGTGAGTTGATGAGAGTAGATGGGTGGATTCAATGACGTCACTGTATCCACCGACGGCCAGTCAAGGGAGTTGAATGTTCCGGGAGGATGACTGTAGACAGAGTAAACGGGGGGGGGGGGGGGGGGGGGGTAACCAGTAACAAGACCAAAACAACAAGACTAGCTCAGGTAACATGAGGCTGTTCATTGCTAACGATCCAGCAGGGAATGGATGTCAGCTCAGGGCTTATGAAGAGGTGATGATCAGGACCAGGTGTGCAGAAGGTTGATGAGATGCAGGTGTAGGGTAATCACTAGATCTCCCGCCTAACTTCGTCGCCTGGCAACCAGACAGGGTAATAATATCACTAGATCTCCCGCCTAACTTCGTTGCCTAGCAACCAGATAGGTTTCTGAACGCACCCTTAGACTCCAAACAGAAAACAGTCAGCTCAGGCAGAAACAGACTCAGGAAGCAGGATTCCTGACACCTGCAGTGAGGCTTGTGATTCTACTAACTTGTTGAATTCATTTGCAGTTGGTCTTGGTTGTGTTTTGGATGATGTTTTTCCTAATAGAAACTGAATAGTAAATAATGTCCTGTCATTTTGGAGTCACTTCACTTCTATTGTCAGTGACTTCTACATTCATGTGGATGCTACCATGATTATGAATAACCATGAATGAATCGTGAATGATGATAAATGAGAAACGGAGGCACAAAGATCAAACCCCCTCTGTTACTGGTAATGGTGAGAGGTTAGCATGTTTTGTTGTAGCCTCTGTTATTGGTAATGGTGAGAGGTTAGCATGTTTTGTTGTAGCCTCTGTTATTGGTAATGGTGAGAGGTTAGCATGTTTTGTTGTAGTCTCTGTTATTGGTAATGGTGAGAGGTTAGCATGTTTTGTTGTAGCCTCTGTTATTGGTAATGGTGAGAGGTTAGCATGTTTTGTTGTAGCCTCTGTTATTGGTAATGGTGAGAGGTTAGCATGTTTTGTTGTAACCTCTGTTATTGGTAATGGTGAGAGGTTAGCATGTTTTGTTGTAGCCTCTGTTATTGGTAATGGTGAGAGGTTAGCATGTTTTGTTGTAGCCTCTGTTATTGGTAATGGTGAGAGGTTAGCATGTTTTGTTGTAGCCTCTGTTATTGGTAATGGTGAGAGGTTAGCATGTTTTGCTGTAGCCTCTGTTATTGGTAATGGTGAGAGGTTAGCATGTTTTGTTGTAGTCTCTGTTATTGGTAATGGTGAGAGGTTAGCATGTTTTGTTGTAGACTCTGTTATTGGTAATGGTGAGAGGTTAGCATGTTCTGTTGTATCCTCTGTTATTGGTAATGGTGAGAGGTTAGCATGTTCTGTTGTATCCTCTGTTATTGGTAATGGTGAGAGGTTAGCATGTTTTGTTGTAGTCTCTGTTATTGGTAATGGTGAGAGGTTAGCATGTTTTGTTGTAGCCTCTGTTATTGGTAATGCTGAGAGGTTAGCATGTTTTGTTGTAGCCTATGTTATTGGTAATGGTGAGAGGTTAGCATGTTTTGTTGTAGCCACTGTTATTGGTAATGGTGAGAGGTTAGCATGTTTTATTGTAGCCTCTGTTATTGGTAATGGTGAGAGATTAGCATGTTTTGTTGTATCCTCTGTTATTGGTAATGGTGAGAGGTTAGCATGTTTTGTTGTAGCCTCTGTTATTGGTAATGGTGAGAGGTTAGCATGTTTTGTTGTAGCCTCTGTTATTGGTAATGGTGAGAGGTTAGCATGTTTTGTTGTAGCCTCTGTTATTGGTAATGGTGAGAGGTTAGCATGTTTTGCTGTAGCCTCTGTTATTGGTAATGGTGAGAGGTTAGCATGTTTTGTTGTAGTCTCTGTTATTGGTAATGGTGAGAGGTTAGCATGTTTTGTTGTAGACTCTGTTATTGGTAATGGTGAGAGGTTAGCATGTTCTGTTGTATCCTCTGTTATTGGTAATGGTGAGAGGTTAGCATGTTCTGTTGTATCCTCTGTTATTGGTAATGGTGAGAGGTTAGCATGTTTTGTTGTAGTCTCTGTTATTGGTAATGGTGAGAGGTTAGCATGTTTTGTTGTAGCCTCTGTTATTGGTAATGGTGAGAGGTTAGCATGTTTTGTTGTAGCCTCTGTTATTGGTAATGGTGAGAGGTTAGCATGTTTTGTTGTAGCCTCTGTTATTGGTAATGGTGAGAGGTTAGCATGTTTTGTTGTAGCCTCTGTTATTGGTAATGGTGAGAGATTAGCATGTTTTGTTGTATCCTCTGTTATTGGTAATGGTGAGAGGTTAGCATGTTTTGTTGTAGCCTCTGTTATTGGTAATGGTGAGAGGTTAGCATGTTTTGTTGTAGCCTCTGTTATTGGTAATGGTGAGAGATTAGCATGTTTTGTTGTATCCTCTGTTATTGGTAATGGTGAGAGGTTAGCATGTTTTGTTGTAGCCTCTGTTATTGGTAATGGTGAGAGGTTAGCATGTTTTGTTGTAGCCTGTGTTATTGGTAATGGTGAGAGGTTAGCATGTTTTGTTGTATCCTCTGTTATTGGTAATGGTGAGAGGTTAGCATGTTTTGTTGTAGCCTCTGTAACTTTCTCTCTCATTATTATTCATGATTCATTCATGATTTGTATTAATCATGTTATCAGGATTCATTTAGTAGTGTTTAGAAACATGTTATCTACTCACTTAGACAGAAGATTAATCCAGTCATCATCCACCATTTTATTATTGGTGCAAAACACAACCAAAACAAACTGCAAATAAGACCAACTAGTTTACAACCAAACACTAATCTATTGACTACTTTATTACACTATAAATGAATTGGTCAGAATACTTATGACTTCTTCAAATAGGGGGACTAGATACATGAACTGCTTTCATTTCTAAACGGTGAAACAGATATGTATGAAAATATCCTCAAATAAAAGGTGACATTTTATACTGTCACCTCATATGAAACATTTGATCTGAAATCCAAAATGTTGGAGTTTAGAGCCACATTTAAAATGTTATCTTCACTGTCAAAATAGATATGGTGTGGACTGTATACTCAATACAATCTAAATCTGATACCTCACTGTCTGTCTTTTGACTGATACTGCTTTTAAACTGGTCTGGTCAGTCTACTCAAATATTTGTACTATACATGTTTCTATCTGCAGGCAAAACGTTGATAATTAGTAATTTATAATATGATACATTAATTTCTGAATAGATATGGAAGGTTTCAGGACACTGATATATCTGAATATGTTGAAGAAATATACTGCCACTATTTTCACCACCAAAGAATATCAGTGTGATTTTAATATGATTTGACTCTTTGCAGGCTGTCAGGCTGTCTAGTCACAGAGGAAGGCTGTGCTTCTCTGGTCTCAGCTCTGAGGTTAAACCCCTCACACCTGAGAGAGCTGGACCTGAGTAACAATGACCTGAAGGATTCAGGAGTGAAGCTGCTCTCTGCTGGACTGGGGAATCCCCACTGCAGACTGGAGACTCTGAGGTCAGTATTCCTGTAGTTGGTCAACAAGTGATAACTGTTCACCAGATCCACATGTGTTTACCAGACACACAAAGTCCACACCATATGTGTTTGGACAATGAAGCTTACAGTTTTAAATGTGGTGCTATGCTCCAGCATTTTTGATTTGAGATAGAATGTTTCATATTAGGTGACTGTACAGAATGGCACCTTTTATTTGAGGGTATTTTCATACATAGCTGTGTTACTGTTAAGAAAGGAAAGCACTTTATGTATTTAGTTCTCCCATTTTAAGAAGTCTTAATTATTTGGACAAATTCACTTATATTGTATTAAAGTTGTCATAAGTTTAGTAGTTGTACCATGTTCCATGCCTGCAGTGATTACATCAAGCTTGTGATTCTACAAACTTGTTGAATTCATTTGCAGTTTGTCTTGGTTGTGTTTTGAATTATGTTTTTCCTAATAGAAACTGATTGGTGAATAATGTCCTGTCATTTTGGAGTCACTTCACTTGTATTGTCAGTAAGAATAAGAATGAATCGAGAATGATGATGAATGAGAAAGTTACAGAGGCACAAGGATCATACCCCTCTCTGTTATTGGTAATGGTGAGAGGTTAGCATGTTTTGTTGTAGTCTCTGTTATTGGTAATGGTGAGAGGTTAGCATGTTTTGTTGTAGCCTCTGTTATTGGTAATGGTGAGAGGTTAGCATGTTTTGTTGTAGCCTCTGTTATTGGTAATGGTGAGAGGTTAGCATGTTTTGTTGTAGTCTCTGTTATTGGTAATGGTGAGAGGTTAGCATGTTTTGTTGTAGTCTCTGTTATTGGTAATGGTGAGAGGTTAGCATGTTTTGTTGTAGCCTCTGTTATTGATAATGGTGAGAGGTTAGCATGTTTTGTTGTAGCCTCTGTTATTGGTAATGGTGAGAGGTTAGCATGTTTTGTTGTAGCTTCTGTAACTTTCTCACTATTATTCATGATTCATTCATGATTTTTCTTAATCATGGCATCATCAGGATGCTTTTAGTAGTGTTTAGAAACATGTTATCTACTCACTTGTAAATAAAATGACTCCAGTCACCATCTGTAATGAACACGATGGGAGACAGAGAGCTGGTTTCAAGCGCAGGGCTCAGCAGGTGTTTATTGTAAAGGACCACAGGAGGAGGCAGGTAGCTGGGTCCAGGGGCAGGCAGAAGGTCATACACAGGGGGTCCAAAAAGGCAACAGTACAGGCAGGGAAACGGCATCATTAGTGAGGCAGGCAAAAACTATCATTCACAGGAGGATTATATACTGTCACCTCATATGAAACATTTGATCTGAAATCCAAAATGTTGGAGTTTAGAGCCACATTTAAAATGTTATCTTCACTGTCAAAATAGATATGGTGTGGACTGTATACTCAATACAATCTAAATCTGATACCTCACTGTCTGTCTTTTGACTGATACTGCTTTTAAACTGGTCTGGTCAGTCTACTCAAATATTTGTACTATACATGTTTCTATCTGCAGGCAAAACTTTGATAATTTGTAATTTATAATATGATACATTAATTTATGAGTAGATATGGCAGGTTTCAGGACACTGATGTATCTGAATATGTTGAAGAAATATACTGCCACTATTTTCACCACCAAAGAATAGCAGTGTGGTTTTAATATGATTTGACTCTTTGCAGGCTGTCAGGATGTCTAGTCACAGAGGAAGGCTGTGCTTCTCTGGTCTCAGCTCTGAGGTCAAACCCCTCACACCTGAGAGAGCTGGACCTGAGCTACAATCACCCAGGAGACTCAGGAGTCAGACTGCTCTCTGCTGGACTGGAGGATCCACACTGCAGACTGGAGAAACTCAAGTATGTAGAGGGTTTATGTCAATGTTCATATCAGACATGTTTGACTTTTCAGGCTAGTTAAGACAAACATTCTGACCACCACTTGGACAAAGTTATATGTGTGTGTGTGTGTGTGTGTGTGTGTGTGTGTGTGTGTGTGTGTGTGTGTGTGTGTGTGTGTCCAGTGTGTGTGTGTGTGTCCAGTGTGTGTGTGTCCAGTGTGTGTCCTGTGTGTCCTGTGTGTGTGTGTCCAGTGTGTCCGTGTCCTGTGTGTGTCCGTGTCCTGTGTGTGTGTGTCCTGTGTGTGTTTCACACTGAACACACACACACACACACACACACACACACACACACACACACACACTGGACTCTCACACACACTGGACTCTCACACACACTGGACACACACACACACACATAGGACACACACACAGGACACACACACACACTCACACACACACATTCACAGGACACACACACACATTCACAGGACACACACACACACACACACACACACACACACACACTCACAGGACACACACACACACTCACAGGACACACACACACACTCACAGGACACACACACTCACAGGACACTCACAGGACACACACACTCACAGGACACACACACACACACACACACACACACACAGGACACACACACACACACACACACAGGACACACACACACACACACAGGACACACACACAGGACACACAGGACACACACAGGACACACAGGACACACACACACACACACACACAGGACACACAGGACACACACACTCTCACAGGACACACACACACACACACTCACAGGACACACACACACACACACTCACAGGACACACACACACTCACAGGACACACACACACTCACAGGACACTCACAGGACACACACACTCACAGGACACACACACACACACACACACACACTCACAGGACACACACACACACACTCACAGGACACACACACACACACACACACACACACACACAGGACACACACACACACACACACACAGGACACACACACACACACACAGGACACACACACAGGACACACAGGACACACACAGGACACACACACAGGACACACAGGACACACACACACACAGGACACACAGGACACACACACACACTCTCACAGGACACACACACACACACACTCACAGGACACACACACACTCACAGGACACACACACACTCACAGGACACACACACACTCACAGGACACACACACACTCACAGGACACACACACACTCACAGGACACACACACACACACTCACAGGACATACACACACACACACACACACTCACAGGACACACACACACTCACAGGACACACACACACTCACAGGACACACACACACACACAGGACACACACACACACACTCACAGGACACACACACACACTCTCACAGGACACACACACACACACTCTCACAGGACACACACACACACACACTCACAGGACACACACACACACACTCACAGGACACACACACACACTCACAGGACACACACACACACTCACAGGACACACACACA
Organism: Salmo salar; assembly: GCF_965601325.2. NCBI lineage: Eukaryota > Metazoa > Chordata > Actinopteri > Salmoniformes > Salmonidae > Salmo > Salmo salar. Next base: position 366,733 of record NW_027675420.1, read on the forward strand.
CACACGCACTCACAGGACACACACACACACACACACACACTCACAGGACACACACACACACACACACTCCCAGGACACACACACACACACTCACAGGACACACACACACACACACACTCACAGGACACACACACACACACACACTCACAGGACACACACACACACACACACTCACAGGACACACACACACACACACTCACAGGACACACACACACACACACACACACTCACAGGACACACACACACACACACTCACAGGACACACACACACACACACACACACTCACAGGACACACACACACACACACTCACAGGACACACACACACACACACACACTCACAGGACACACACACACACTCACAGGACACACACACACACACACTCACAGGACACACACACACACACACTCACAGGACACACACACACACTGGACACACTGGACACACACACACACTGGACACACACACTCACACACACACACACACACACTGGACACACACACACTGGACTCACACACACACACTGGACACAAACACTGAAAATGCTCTTACCAACGCTTGACCAGTGCGTGTTTGTGTCCAGTGTGTGTGTGTGTGTGTGTGTCCAGTGTGTGTGTGTGAGTCCAGTGTGTGTGTGTGTGAGTCCAGTGTGTGTGTGTGTGAGTCCAGTGTGTGTGTGTGTGAGTCCAGTGTGTGTGTGTGTGAGTCCAGTGTGTGTGTGTGTGAGTCCAGTGTGTGTGTGTGTGAGTCCAGTGTGTGTGTGTGTGTGTCCAGTGTGTGTGTGTGTGTGTCCAGTGTGTGTGTGTGTGTGTCCAGTGTGTGTGAGAGTCCAGTGTGTGTGTGTGTGAGAGTCCAGTGTGTGTGTGTGTGAGTCCAGTGTGTGTGTGTGTGTGTGTGTGTGTGTGTGTGTGTGTTCAGGTGTATCCCTCAATGACTGTCTGTTTTTCTGCTTACCGCTACAGTGTGGAACATGGTGGAGAGAACAGAATGAAACCTGGACTTAGAAAATGTGAGTGTTGACTGCTGTGAAGAATATGACTAAGAATAAGTCTTAATTCAAGTTAAGTCAAAGACCACCATCATTACTGACTTGGTCATATTAAACATCAGCTGTAGTTCTACAGAAGCAGAAATCAGGGACACCAACGTTTACAAAGAGTTGATGTGTGTGTGTGTGTGTGTGTGTGTGTGTGTGTGTGTGTGTGTGTGTGTGTGTGTGTGTGTGTGTAATTAATGTGAATAAGTGTGTATTATATTACCATACAGTATAACATATGATCATTCAACAAGTCTCAAGTTACCTTAACTTCTCCTTTTGATACCTAGAAACATCTACATTAAATGAATTAGTGAAAAGTGAGTTAACATTCTAATGTGAATGATGATGATTTCTAATATTGTGTCTGGTTTCATCCATCAGATGTCTGTGATCTCACACTGGACCTAAACACAGTAAACAGACTCCTCTCTCTGTCTGAGGAGAACAGAAAGGTGACATGGAGGAGAGAGAAGCAGCCGTATCCTGATCACCCAGAGAGATTTGAGGACTGGGAACAGGTGCTGTGTAGAGAGGGTCTGACTGGGTGCTGTTACTGGGAGGTAGAGTGGAGTGGGATAATGGGGGCTGATATAGGAGTGACATATAAAGGAATCAACAGGAGTGGAAGGGGTAAGGACTGTTGGCTTGGACACAATGACAAGTCCTGGAGTCTGTTCTGCTCTGACATCAGTTACTCTGCCAGGCATAATAATAATCTCACTACCATAGACGTCCCCTCCTCCAGCTCCCACAGAGTAGGAGTGTATCTGGACTGGTCAGCCGGCACTCTGTCCTTCTATAGAGCCTCCTCTGACACACTGACCCACCTGATCACATTCACCTCCACATTCACTGAGCCCCTCTATCCAGGGTTTAGGGTTTATGATGGTGGCGACTCAGTGTCCCTGAAATAATAACTGGACACACACACACACACACACACACTGGACACACACACACACACACACTGGACACACGGACACACACATGGACACACACACACGGACACACACACACACACACACACACACACACACACACACACATACACACACACACCGGACACAGACACACACACTGGACACAGACACACACACACACACACACACACTGGACACACACACACACACTGGACACAAACTGGACACACACACACACACACTAGACACACCAAACACACAGGACACACACACACATACACACACACACTGGATACACACACACTGGAAACAAAATGGACACACACACACACTGGAAACAAAATGGACACACACACACTGGACACAAAATGGACACACACACGCTGGACACACACACACACACACAAACCAGACATAAACTTGACATACACACACACTGGACACAAAAGGGACACACACACATTCTGGACACACCCATACACACAAACTGGACACACACTGGACACACACACACACACTGGACACAAACTGGACACACACTCACATAAACATACACTGAACACACACACCCAACACACTCACACACTACACACACACACACACTGGATATACACACACTCAACACACACACACTGGAAACAAATTGGACACACACACACTGGACACAAAATGGACACACACACAAACTGGACATACACAAAATAGACACACACTCTCAACACACACACTGAACACGTACACTGGACACACACACACACACACACATTCTGGACACACACACACACTGGACACATACACACTGGACACAAACACACACACTAGGCACACACACACACACACGCTGGCCACCCACTCAAACTGGACAAACACACATACACTCAAACACTGGGCAAATACACACACACACTGGAAACACACACACTCACTGGAAACACACACACTCACTGGAAACACACACACTCACTGGACACACACACAAACACTGACACACACAAACACACACACACTGACACACACACTGACACACACACTGAACACACACACAATGGACACTCACACATGACAGGCTTGTAATATTTTCTGATCTTTTACCACTTTGCATTTTTTATGATATATTTTACTGTTTGTGTTTGTACCACAGGAGGTTGGTGGGACCTTATTTAGGAAGGACAGGCTTGTAATGGCTGGAGTGGAATGAGTGGGTTGGTATCAAACACGTGGTTTCCATGTGTTACATTTCATTCACTCTGTTCCAGACATTATTATCAGCCGTCCTCCCCTCAGCAGCCTCCGCTGGTATGTACTGTCCTGTATGTGAGAGAGCTCCAACAAGGAATTACAATGTATGTATTACTTTTAATACCTGCAAATGGCAAATAAACTACTGGAACTCCTTATGAATGTCTGCAGCCGACAAGAGGTGAAAATATTACCGGAATATTCTGCAAAATGTTGATGAAGACGTCACTCAATCCACCCAAAACAACATGCAGTCTTTCCACAAGACTCCCATGAAGTTATAGTGTGACGTTATGAGTCGACGTTAAAGTAACATTCTCACAACATACTGCACTTGTTTTATCCTGTTTTAGATGTATCCTCTGTTTAAACATTTAAACTCTTACAATAACACTGTTAAAATACCAATGTGATCATTTCTTGTCTTTTATGTTGGAAAAACTAATTGTACAATTATATGTGGACATTCGCTCCATAGTTGTACAAGTATACATGGATATATTGTACTTTTCATAATAAAACATACTTGAAGCAAAAAAAAGCATGTTAATAGTGGAAACAATTTCGTTATTGATTTTTACATTGCTTCTCCCTGTCTCATGTTGACGTTTGTCATGAATCTTGACCTGGAGGCAGAACTGTGCGATTTCCTCTAGATATGTCAGCTGCAAAGTCAGAATTGGCTGTGGAAAATGTTGTTTGTTTTATGGTCTTAATTTAAGGGAAGGATTAGCAGTGTGGTTAGGGTTGAGGTTAGGATTAAAATTGGATTGTATTACTTTGTGCCTGTGCCAGCTAGTAACCACTTTGCTGAACTGCCTCCAGGGCAAGATTCATGACAATAAATGCCAACCTGCCTCCAGGGCAAGATTCATGACAATAAATGCCAACCTACCTCCAGGGCAAGATTCATGACAATAAATGCCAACCTACCTCCAGGGCAAGATTCATGACAATAAAGTCTTACCTGTGGCTCAGTTTGTAGAGCATGGTGTGTGCAACGCCAGGGTTGTGGGTTCGATTCCCACGGGGGCCAGTACAATTTTTTTTTTTTTTAAATGTATGAAATTTATACATTCACGACTGTAAGTCGCTCTGGATAAGAGCGTCTGCTAAATGACTAAAATGTAAATGTAAAATGTAATTCATGACAATAAATGCCAACCTGCCTCCCAGTCGTCCCCTCCTTATCTTTACAAGGCTGCAGAACATGCAAGCTAGTGATGTGGGGGTTCTCTCATAACCCTCAGTCCCCAGGTGGGTAGATGGCAGGTTGAATAAAGAGAAGCTAGTGATGTGGGGGTTCTCTCATAACCCTCAGTCCCCAGGTGGGTAGATGGCAGGTTGAATAAAGAGAAGCTAGTGATGTGGGGGTTCTCTCATAACCCTCAGTCCCCAGGTGGGTAGATGGCAGGTTGAATAAAGAGAAGCTAGTGATGTGGGGGTTCTCTCATAACCCTCAGTCCCCAGGTGGGTAGACGGCAGGTTGAATAAAGAGAAGCTAGTGATGTGGGGGTTCTCTCATAACCCTCAGTCCCCAGGTGGGTAGATGGCAGGTTGAATAAATAGAAGCTTGTGATGTGGGGGGGTTGTCTCATAACCCTCAGTCCCCAGGTGGGTAGATGGCAGGTTGAATAAAGAGAAGCTAGTGATGTGGGGGTTCTCTCATAACCCTCAGTCCCCAGGTGGGGAGATGGCAGGTTGAATAAAGAGAAGCTAGTGATGTGGGGGTTCTCTCATAACCCTCAGTCCCCAGGTGGGTAGATGGCAGGTTGAATAAAGAGAAGCTAGTGATGTGGGGGTTCGCTCATAACCCTCAGTCCCCAGGTGGGTAGATGGCAGGTTGAATAAAGAGAAGCTAGTGATGTGGGGGTTCTCTCATAACCCTCAGTCCCCAGGTGGGTAGATGGCAGGTTGAATAAAGAGAAGCTAGTGATGTGGGGGTTCTCTCATAACCCTCAGTCCCCAGGTGGGTAGATGGCAGGTTGAATAAAGAGAAGCTAGTGATGTGGGGGTTCTCTCATAACCCTCAGTCCCCAGGTGGGTAGATGGCAGGTTGAATAAAGAGAAGCTAGTGATGTGGGGGTTCTCTCATAACCCTCAGTCCCCAGGTGGGTAGATGGCAGGTTGAATAAAGAGAAGCTAGTGATGTGGGGGTTCTCTCATAACCCTCAGTCCCCAGGTGGGTAGATGGCAGGTTGAATAAATAGAAAACAATAGGCAACATAAAACAATCCATAAATGTATAATTATTATGTAATTTACACAAAACATTAAGGACACCTTTTCTTTCCATGACAAACTGACCAGGCGTAACTCAATATTAGGAAGGTATCCTTAATATTTTGTCCACTCAGTGGCTCTGACCCTTTACGTAACAGACAATCCTCTTTACCAGGAAACTTTCTTTAAATTTCCCCAAACGTTTCTTTCCACACTGCTGCTTTCTCACTGCTGCTCCAGGGCCTCTTGGGTTGAGGAGTCATTCTCTTCTAACCTGATCACAGCTGCTCCAGGGCCTCTTGGGTTGAGGAGTCAGTCTCTTCTAACCTGATCACAGCTGCTCCAGGGCCTCTTGGGTTGAGGAGTCATTCTCTTCTAACCTGATCACAGCTGCTCCAGGGCCTCTTGGGTTGAGGAGTCATTCTCTTCTAACCTAATCACAAACAAAGACAAGATTCAAACAAATAAACATGGTCCAACATAATGGGGGGGGGGGGGGGTATAGGGAAGGTAGGGGAGAGGAGTGGGGTATAGGGAAGGTAGGGGAGAGGAGGGGGTATAGGGAAGGTAGGGGAGAGGAGGGGGGCATAGGGAAGGTAGGGAGAGGGGGGCCATAGGGAAGGTAGGGGAGAGAAGGGGGTATAGGGAAGTTAGGGGAGAGGAGGGGGTATAGGGAAGGTAGGGGAGAGGAGGGGGGTATAGGGAAGGTAGGGGAGAGGAGGGGGTATAGGGAAGGTAGGGGAGAGGAGGGGGGTATAGGGAAGGTAGGGGAGAGGAGGTGGGTATAGGGAAGGTAGGGGAGAGGAGGGGGGTATAGGGAAGGTAGGGGAGAGGAGGGGGGACTTCCTCCATGTCAGGTAAGCAGCCTCCAAGTCTACCCTCACCAACTGACCAGACTGAGTGAGTTCTGAACATCCCTCTGTCCTCTGATGCTGCGTCCAAGTCTTCTTGGGTCTTTCTGGTGTCTCTGTCTTGACTCTTTAGTGAGTTTTTTCAGTTCTTTCCCAGGCTGCCTGAAAAACACTAAAAGATGGCACATACATAAGAGTTATAAACTATCAAAATAAAGAGAATCCCACACTCCATATATAAACTCCCAGTAATTTATTGGGTATTGTCATGAAGTTGGCCTGTGGGTAAGGTTTATGACCCCCCCCATAAATACCTTTCCCCTCTCTTACTGACCCTACTGAAGGACTGCTGTCCTGTTAACCTGTTTAGGATAGGGGGCAGTATTGACACGGCTGGATAAAAAACGTACCCGATTTAATCTGGTTACCACTCCTACCCAGTAACTAGAATATGCATATACTTATTACATATGGATAGAAAACACCCTAAATTTTCTAAAACTGTTTGAATGGTGTCTGTGAGTATAACAGAACTCAAATGGCAGGTCAAAACCTGAGAGATTCCTTTACAGGAAGTGGCCTGTCTGACCATTTCTTGAACTTCTTTTCCATCTCTATCTTTTACTAAGGATCTCTGCTCTAACGTGACACTTCCTACATCGTCCATAGGCGCTCAGAGCCCGGGAAAAAACAGAATGTCGTCATCCCAGCCCCAGGCTGAAACACTTGATCGCCTTTCTCAAGTGGCCGATCAAGGGACTCTGGGCTTATGCGCGTGACCCCGACCGCCCCCGCCTTTGTGATTTTTTCCTCTGTTTGCCGAAAAGGAGATTCCCTGTCGGAATATTATCGCTTTTCTACGAGAAAAATGGCGTAAAAATTGATTTTAAACAGCGGTTGACATGCTTCGAAGTACGGTAATGGAATATTTAGAATTTTTTTGTCACGAATTGCGCTATGCGCACGACCCTTCTTTACCATTTCGGATAGTGTCTGGAACGCACGAACAAAACGCCGCTATTCGGATATAACGATGGATTATTTTGGACCAAACCAACATTTGTTATTGAAGTAGCAGTCCTGGGAGTGCATTCTGACGAAGACAACAAAAGGTAATCAAACTTTTATAATAGTAAATATGATTATGGTTAGTGCTAAACTTGCCGGGTGTCTAAATAGCTAGCCCGTGATGCCTAGGCTATGTACTTAGAATATTGCAAAATGTGCTTTCACCAAAAAGCTATTTTAAAATCGGACATATCGAGTGCATAGAGGAGGTCTGTATCTATAATTCTTAAAATAATTGTTATGTTTTTTGTGAACGTTTATCGTGAGTAATTTAGTAAAATGTTAGCAAATTCCCCGGAAGTTTGCGGGGGGTATGCTAGTTCTGAACGTCACATGCTAATGTAAAAAGCTGGTTTTTGATATAAATATGAACTTGATTGAACAAAACATGCATGTATTGTATAACATAATGTCCTAGGGTTGTCATCTGATGAAGATCATCAAAGGTGAGTGCTGCATTTAGCTGTCTTCTGGGTTTTTGTTACATTATATGCTTATATTGTTATCATATTTTTTAGAAATTGAAGTAATAGGATTTTTAAGGTTTTCAAATCGCGCCACAGGCTTAAAGTGGCTGTTACGTAGGTGGGACGAATTCGTCCCGCCTAGCCCATAGAGGTTAAATATAGAGAGTCTGGGAACATCAAACAAATGGAGAAAAGGTACCACATATTTTGTTAATAAAACCAGTTGGAAATATGCTTGGGAACGTAATGATTATGGATGTCAGTTCGGTTGTCATCTGAGACATTATGACTGATGACAGGACGACATAAACTGTATCTGAGAAAGTATACACCCTCTTGTTATCAGAGTCACATGGAATTGTTATGCAATTGAAATGTTTGATATTGAAAATGTTTGTTAGGAGATGAAATGTAATTTTAGCTTCCGAATGAGAGATTTGGGTTTTCATAAGGAAAGTGCCCTGCTCGATCAGTAACCCAACCCTGTGAAGAGACAGGGGTTATAAACGATGAAACACCTCCCTCCCCCTCCCCACTATATAATCCTTTGACGAAAAGATAACCAGGTTGTTCCAGTACGGGAGGTCTGCAGCCTCTACGTTAGAAGGACACACATGTCAAGGACAGAACTAAGCCAACCTCGGCGTGAGCTATGGTATGAACTGGTATGAACTTTGAGCTTATTCACTACAGAAGTGCTACTTCCTAGCCGTTGAGTTAGCAGCGGCCGCTGCTTACGTGGGCTAGGAAAGGACGGACGACGGATCCAGTCTAACAACCAGACGAAGATACCACCACGTATCCAATTGACCACCATTGACATTCTTCCGAAAACAGGGAGATCTGTTGGCCAACCCGGCCAGCATCTACGACCAATCTACCGAAGCGCAGCTCAGAGTAAATATTTATTGCATTTTCCTTTTCCAAATGGGCGGTAATTTAGAATGCATAAGATAATGTATTTACGATAGCATAGCTGCTGTTTCTCTGTTCCTAAATCTTCCCGCTCTTTCATTCAAGCCCAACCCCCTTTCCTTTGTGTAACCAGCCGTCCTATCTGTTCCGTCTACCGGGACGTTTTCTGTATGACATCATTGTATTCTGTGTATTTGTAATTCTGTGTGATTAGTTAGGTATTTAGTAAATAAATAATTAAACCCAATTTTGTATTGCTGATTCAACTTGTTAGCCAGGGTTCGTGAAGATAGCCAAGAACTTACAACTTTCATTATGAGACTGAAAATAAAACAAGGGTTAATATTGACTGCTATCGATGTAAAATATTACAAAGTATTTTAAGAGTTTATTCGGAAGATAACGGCTCTATAAACGTTCTTCCGTGGTGCCCCGACTTTCTAGTTAATTACATTTACATGATTAGCTTAATCAGGTAATATTAATTACAGAGAAATCATTTTATAAGTTAGCATGTCATATCACTTAATCCGGCATAGCCAAAGACACGACAACACATTTGTTATTACTATTTATTGGTGTTTTTAAAATAGTATGTTTGATTTGTTTTTCTATTTCCTGTGGAATTGGTGAGTTTTCCATTTGACTTAGTGCTAAGATATCTTAAAGGGGTAAACACATGGAATTTTTGGAAGTTTTTTTCCCCTGAGTTTTAATTAAAGATGTGGATTCTTTTGATGAGGAAATGTTCTGGATACCAGTGATACAAGAGGCTGAAAATGTTTGAGTTTTTAAATTTAATTTGCCTAAAATAGTAATGAAACATTTCTGTGAAGGGGTGGTTTGACTTATGACCTCATGGGAAAGCCATTTGGATAATACATTTTAGGTCATTTGTTATACTGATTTCAAGGTCATTCGTGATATGTATTATTATGATGGAATTTAAAGTTCTTAGACATATTTGTAATTTGGACCTATGTGATATAGGGCATTGCCTTTCACTAAGGGTAGGCTGCTTGAAGTCTGTTTTCCTATGACCATATGGGTAAATTATTTTTTCTTTGTGGAGGTTTTCAGAGTTGTGATTTTCATTTGGTTATGTTATTTGACATTTTGTTTTATCTTTTGATTTGTAGTAGTGTTTTTTTAATACATTACTCTCATGGAGAGTCATGTGTTAAAAAAATGGTGGAGGATACAGTCCTTTGAGGGTTTGGATTCAGTTCTTTGAGTGTTTGGATTCAGTTCTTTGAGGGTTTGGATTCAGTTCTTTGAAATTTGGATTGAAGTTTACACACCTTGAGTGATGTGTAGGAGTGTATTGTTGTGTTTGTTCGGTTCTATTCCCGATGGGTTATAGGTCTAAGTTCCTGATTCTGTGGCTCTGCGATGAAGTTGAAATTGTGATGGGAAGTATTAGCCAATTTGAAAGAATAGTTTCAATAGAATGTGTTGTTATTCTCTTTGAATAATGTTTAGACATTTGTATTAAGAATAATTGGTAAAAGTAATAATTTATCATGTAGTGAATGAACTGAACTAAACTGTTGTTCTGATCTGTTCTTTCGAGGTTATCATGAAAAGTGACATCAGACGGTATCTTAATGCATGGAAGAGATAATTGGACCGAAAAGTGTGTGTACCTCAAACCCCCTCTAATTGGCTGAAGAAGGAGTGACGAAGGCATTGAATATGGCCCTGTCCGAACCATTTCTACTGAGAGGAATGGCCGAGCCAGCAACCGGTGTACAGTATCCGATCTAAGATATCAACTGGCCAAGCCAGCAACCGGTGTACAGTATCCGATCTAAGATATCAACTGGCCGAGCCAGCAACCGGTGTACAGTATCCGATCTAAGCTATCAACTGGCCGAGCCAGCAACCGGTGTACAGTATCCGATCTAAGCTATCAACTGGCCGAGCCAGCAACCGGTGTACAGTATCCGATCTAAGCTATCAACTGGCCTAGCCAGCAACCGGTGTACAGTATCCGATCTAAGATATCAACTGGCCGAGCCAGCAACCGGTGTACAGTATCCGATCTAAGATATCAACTGGCCGAGCCAGCAACCGGTGTACAGTATCCGATCTAAGCTATCAACTGGCCGAGCCAGCAACCGGTGTACAGTATCCGATCTAAGCTATCAACTGGCCGAGCCAGCAACCGGTGTACAGTATCCGATCTAAGATATCAACTGGCCGAGCCAGCAACCGGTGTACAGTATCCGATCTAAGCTATCAACTGGCCAAGCCAGCAACAGGTGTACAGTATCCGATCTAAGCTATCAACTGGCCGAGCCAGCAACCGGTGTACAGTATCCGATCTAAGATATCAACTGGCCGAGCCAGCAACCGGTGTACAGTATCCGATCTAAGCTATCAACTGGCCGAGCCAGCAACCGGTGTACAGTATCCGATCTAAGCTATCAACTGGCCGAGCCAGCAACCGGTGTACAGTATCCAATCTAAGCTATCAACTGGCCGAGCCAGCAACCGGTGTACAGTATCCGATCTAAGCTATCAACTGGCCGAGCCAGCAACCGGTGTACAGTATCCGATCTAAGCTATCAACTGGCCGAGCCAGCAACCGGTGTACAGTATCCGATCTAAGCTATCAACTGGCCAAGCCAGCAACCGGTGTACAGTATCCGATCTAAGATATCAACTGGCCGAGCCAGCAACCGGTGTACAGTATCCGATCTAAGATATCAACTGGCCAAGCCAGCAACCGGTGTACAGTATCCGATCTAAGCTATCAACTGGCCAAGCCAGCAACCGGTGTACAGTATCCGATCTAAGATATCAACTGGCCAAGCCAGCAACCGGTGTACAGTATCCGATCTAAGCTATCAACTGGCCAAGCCAGCAACCGGTGTACAGTATCCGATCTAAGCTATCAACTGGCCGAGCCAGCAACCGGTGTACAGTATCCAATCTAAGCTATCAACTGGCCGAGCCAGCAACCGGTGTACAGTATCCGATCTAAGCTATCAACTGGCCAAGCCAGCAACCGGTGTACAGTATCCGATCTAAGCTATCAACTGGCCAAGCCAGCAACCGGTGTACAGTATCCGATCTAAGATATCAACTGGCCGAGCCAGCAACCGGTGTACAGTATCCGATCTAAGCTATCAACTGGCCGAGCCAGCAACCGGTGTACAGTATCCGATCTAAGCTATCAACTGGCCGAGCCAGCAACCGGTGTACAGTATCCGATCTAAGCTATCAACTGGCCGAGCCAGCAACCGGTGTACAGTATCCGATCTAAGCTATCAACTGGCCGAGCCAGCAACCGGTGTACAGTATCCGATCTAAGCTATCAACTGGCCGAGCCAGCAACCGGTGTACAGTATCCGATCTAAGCTATCAACTGGCCGAGCCAGCAACCGGTGTACAGTATCCGATCTAAGCTATCAACTGGCCGAGCCAGCAACCGGTGTACAGTATCCAATCTAAGCTATCAACTGGCCGAGCCAGCAACCGGTGTACAGTATCCGATCTAAGCTATCAACTGGCCAAGCCAGCAACCGGTGTACAGTATCCGATCTAAGCTATCAACTGGCCAAGCCAGCAACCGGTGTACAGTATCCGATCTAAGATATCAACTGGCCGAGCCAGCAACCGGTGTACAGTATCCGATCTAAGCTATCAACTGGCCGAGCCAGCAACCGGTGTACAGTATCCGATCTAAGCTATCAACTGGCCGAGCCAGCAACCGGTGTACAGTATCCGATCTAAGCTATCAACTGGCCGAGCCAGCAACCGGTGTACAGTATCCGATCTAAGCTATCAACTGGCCGAGCCAGCAACCGGTGTACAGTATCCGATCTAAGCTATCAACTGGCCGAGCCAGCAACCGGTGTACAGTATCCGATCTAAGCTATCAACTGGCCGAGCCAGCAACCGGTGTACAGTATCCGATCTAAGCTATCAACTGGCCGAGCCAGCAACCGGTGTACAGTATCCGATCTAAGCTATCAACTGCTTTTCTCTCATGTTTCTCTCAGGAGTGTGAGAGGAGTCCACGTGGAGTGAGCATGGGGAAAGGTGCTGTTCTAAACTTTTCTTATGTTGCTGGTATATTGGTTGACGAATGGACAAGACATAATGGGCATCTAAGGTGAAACATTGACATTGGAACATTATAATGGGTCATTCACTTTGAACTTTAAAGCTATCTGAAGAAGAACGAAGAGGATGCCAGAAGAATCAGTGCCTGGAGAGAGGGGTTTGGTCAACTGTGCCCAAAACTGTTTAGACTTTTGGGGTATCAGGTTGATTGTAGAGGTCTACACCACGTAAAATTATAGTAATTTAGATGAAGAATGCATTGAGATACTGATCTGTAGAATAATCGTGATAAAATTGTTAATAGTAGAAATTGTGGGATAATTATACTGGATGTTAAAATGAATGGACATTCTGCTAATATTGATGTGTGTTTAAATTGAGTTTTTACTTTGAGTGATAAGACCAATTTGAATCACTGAGCAATGTCATTTTGAAATTTTGGTTGGATAATTAACTGAGTTCTAATTATGATTTTATTTGGAAATTGAATGAATTTTTAAACTGAAGGATTGATTTGAGTTGAATATGTTAATATCTAAATGGGTGAAGAAATTAATGTATTAGAGATAGATTGTTTTGATTGTTGTTATGAACTAAGGATGTTGACGTTATTATAAACATGCCATGGTGAATGGAGAGGGTGAACTCTGATCAGGAGAGTGAAAAGGATCCTAATCTATTGGATCTATAGGCATTGCCTTATGAATAGTGGAATCATGATGTTTGTCTTGGGTCATGTTCATTAGGCACCAAGGGGATACATTTTATTTTAACTAGGAGTCACTACCTGGATTTGTACAACAAGATATGCTAATTGTAGTTTCTGGGATGGAAATAGTCATTTCCAACACACTATGCTGATCCATTGGAGTGTGATAGATAACTAAAGATTATTTTATTAAACTTCATTGTTGCATGCACTGCATTATGCATTCATTATGTGCTTTTCACTGTCTATGGAAAATATAGCTTTGAATCTCATAAACTGTATGCATTTCTTGTTTTTCTTCATGGGTTCGTGCAGGTGACTGTGTATCATAACCTTCCCAGACAAATTGCTAGAGTGTTTAGTAAATGTTGGGGGATGGTAATAAGAGACAGTGCTGAGTTTCTTGGGATGTTATGTGCAGGAACCCCATGCAATGAGTTATTGTTTTGTGATTTTTGGTTTATGTTCTATGTGAATGAATGTTCTTAAATCTGGTGATTTTCTTTTAAGTTGAGAGGGGACTCAGAGGGATGACTGTCTTTTCTGTTGTGATGAAGCCTGTGTTAGACATTGGTTCCGCTGTAACGTTACTGTTCTGATTCTCTAGAAGGGACGGAGTCCCTTGAGAGGGGAATGTCGTGGACGAATCAGAATTAGTTGGGTAACACAGATAATTAATATGTTTTATTAGTATAATATGCTTATTTGAGGTACTTGTCATTAGAAAGTGTCCATTGGACTCTGGTGTCTTTTCAGTTGCATGTCTACCTTAGCTGGGGCTCAGACACTTGGGGCCCAGAGAGGGGAGAGGTCAGACTTGTCGTCATGGGAATGTGTCTTTACCTATTTCTTAAACCATGTGAAGGGATGGCGTGATTAATGGGGAACCAATGACTTGTCTGTGAGCAAGTCACTCCCTCCTTTTCTTTATTGTGGGGAGGATTATGGCAGTAAATGGACCCTTGTATGTCCTCTCTTAGATCTCACACTTATCCTGTGATAATATATGGCCTAGAGGCTCACTCCCCAGTGAGCCTGTCCAGGAGTAGGGTCAAGAGGGGCTTTGCTTGAGATGGGAGTATCTAGAGTTGACAATTGATATATGCCATTGGATGAAATAGTTCTGTTCAATACCGTACCAGGGAGGGACGGTTCTAAGGAGACCAGATACTGGGCTATACCATTAATCCTGTTGACATAGCAGTTACTGTCTGATGTGTTTTATTGATATCTGTCATACAAAACTTAATCTTTGTGAAATGTTACTAAGTATCTGTGGTTTGTCAATGTACGTTGAAGGGGCTGTATCGTTGCTATAAAAGATCCCTGTAGCCATTCTGTAATCCCCTCATTCAATGATTCATTCGAGAGAGTGTATTAAAGATGTAGTTTAACTCGGACTGGTGTGTTTGTAACTCTTCTCATTTGGTAATGCAGAAATTAGCCACCACAGAACACAGTCTATATATCCTGTTGTATATTTTATTATAGGGAACACAGTCTATATATCCTGTTGTATATTTTATTATAGGGAACACAGTCTATATATCCTGTTGTATATTTTATTATAGGGAACACAGTCTATATATCCTGTTGTATATTTTATTATAGGGAACACAGTCTATATATCCTGTTGTATATTTTATTATAGGGAACACAGTCTATATATCCTGTTGTATATTTTATTATAGGGAACACAGTCTATATATCCTGTTGTATATTTTATTATAGGGAACACAGTCTATATATCCTGTTGTATATTTTATTATAGGGAACACAGTCTATATATCCTGTTGTATATTTTATTATAGGGAACACAGTCTATATATCCTGTTGTATATTTTATTATAGGGAACACAGTCTATATATCCTGTTGTACATTTTATTATAGGGAACACAGTCTATATATCCTGTTGTACATTTTATTATAGGGAACACAGCCTATATATCCTGTTGTATATTTTATTATAGGGAACACAGTCTATATATCCTGTTGTATATTTTATTATAGGGAACAGTCTATATATCCTGTTGTATATTTTATTATAGGGAACACAGTCTATATATCCTGTTGTATATTTTATTATAGGGAACACAGTCTATATATCCTGTTGTACATTTTATTATAGGTAACACAGCCTATATATCCTGTTGTATATTTTATTATAGGGAACACAGTCTATATATCCTGTTGTATATTTTATTATAGGGAACACAGTCTATATATCCTGTTGGATATTTTATTATAGGGAACAGCCTATATATCCTGTTGTATATTTTATTATAGGGAACACAGTCTATATATCCTGTTGTATATTTTATTATAGGGAACACAGTCTATATATCCTGTTGTACATTTTATTATAGGGAACACAGCCTATATATCCTGTTGTATATTTTATTATAGGGAACACAGTCTATATATCCTGTTGTATATTTTATTATAGGGAACACAGTCTATATATCCTGTTGTATATTTTATTATAGGGAACACAGTCTATAAATCCTGTTGTATATTTTATTATAGGGAACACAGTCTATATATCCTGTTGTATATTTTATTATAGGGAACACAGTCTATATATCCTGTTGTATATTTTATTATAGGGAACACAGTCTATATATCCTGTTGTATATTTTATTATAGGGAACACAGTCTATATATCCTGTTGTATATTTTATTATAGGGAACACAGTCTATATATCCTGTTGTATATTTTATTATAGGGAACACAGTCTATATATCCTGTTGTATATTTTATTATACGGAACACAGTCTATATATCCTGTTGTATATTTTATTATAGGGAACACAGTCTATATATCCTGTTGTATATTTTATTATAGGGAACACAGTCTATATATCCTGTTGTATATTTTATTATAGGGAACACAGTCTATATATCCTGTTGTATAATTTATTATAGGGAACACAGTCTATATATCCTGTTGTATATTTTATTATAGGGAACACAGTCTATATATCCTGTTGTACATTTTATTATAGGGAACACAGCCTATATATCCTGTTGTATATTTTATTATAGGGAACACAGTCTATATATCCTGTTGTATATTTTATTATAGGGAACACAGTCTATATATCCTGTTGTATATTTTATTATAGGGAACACAGTCTATATATCCTGTTGTATATTTTATTATAGGGAACACAGTCTATATATCCTGTTGTATATTTTATTATAGGGAACACAGTCTATATATCCTGTTGTATATTGTATTATAGGGAACACAGTCTATATATCCTGTTGTATATTTTATTATAGAGAACACAGTCTATATGTCCTGTTGTATATTTTATTATAGGGAACAGTCTATATATCCTGTTGTATATTTTATTATAGGGAACACAGTCTATATATCCTGTTGTATATTTTATTATAGGGAACAGTCTATATATCCTGTTGTATATTTTATTATAGGGAACACAGTCTATATGTCCTGTTGTATATTTTATTATAGGGAACACAGTCTATACGTCCTGTTGTATATTTTATTATAGGGAACAGTCTATATATCCTGTTGTATATTTTATTATAGGGAACACAGTCTATATATCCTGTTGTATATTTTATTATAGAGAACACAGTCTATATATCCTGTTGTATATTTTATTATAGGGAACACAGTCTATATATCCTGTTGTATATTTTATTATAGGGAACACAGTCTATATATCCTGTTGTATATTTTATTATAGGGAACACAGTCTATATATCCTGTTGTACATTTTATTATAGGGAACACAGTCTATATATCCTGTTGTATATTTTATTATAGGGAACACAGTCTATATATCCTGTTGTATATTTTATTATAGGGAACACAGTCTATATATCCTGTTGTATATTTTATTATAGGGAACACAGTCTATATATCCTGTTGTATATTTTATTATAGGGAACACAGTCTATATATCCTGTTGTATATTTTATTATAGGGAACACAGTCTATATATCCTGTTGTACATTTTATTATAGGGAACAGTCTATATATCCTGTTGTATATTTGACCATGTTCCCTATAATAAACTTTAACTGTCCTTTTACTAGAACCAATACTATTGACCGTGATTAATCCCTACCACATACATATTTATTTTGCTCCTTTGCACCCCATTATTTCTATTTCTACTTTGCACTTTCTTCCACTACAAATCTACCATTCCAGTGTTTTACTTGCTATATTGTATTTACTTTGCCACCATGGCCTTTTTTGCCTTTACCTCCCTTATCTCACCTCATTTGCTCACAATGTATATAGACTTATTTTTCTACTGTATTATTGACTGTATGTTTGTTTTACTCCATGTGTAACTCTGTGTTGTTGTATGTTGTTGAACTGCTTTGCTTTATCTTGGCCAGCTCGCAATTGTAAATGAGAACTTGTTCTCAACTTGCCTACCTGGTTAAATAAAGGTGAAATAAATACATAAATTAATTAATTACCATAGTATAAATATTAGCTTCATAGACCTGTTCAGTTTATAACCAAAGTATTAATATTCACGTCATAGACCTGTTCAGTTCATTACCATAGTATTAATATTAGATTCATAGACCTGTTCAGTTCATTACCATAGTATAAATATTAGCTTCATCAACCTGTTCAGTTTATAACCAAAGTATTAATATTCACGTCATAGACCTGTTCAGTTCATTACCATAGTATTAATATTTGCTTCATAGACCTGTTCAGTTCATTACCATAGTATTAATATTAGCTTCATAGACCTGTTCAGTTCATTACCATAGTATTAATATTAGATTCATAGACCTGTTCAGTTCATTACCATAGTATAAATATTAGCTTCATCGACCTGTTCAGTTTATAACCAAAGTATTAATATTCACGTCATAGACCTGTTCAGTTCATTACCATAGTATTAATATTAGCTTCATAGACCTGTTCAGTTCGTTACCATAGTATTAATATTAGATTCATAGACCTGTTCAGTTCGTTACAATAGTATTAATATTAGATTCATCGACCTGTTCAGTTCATTACCATAGTATTAATATTAGATTCATAGACCTGTTCAGTTCGTTACAATAGTATTAATATTAGATTCATCGACCTGTTCAGTTCATTACCATAGTATTATTATTAGATAGACCTGTTCAGTTCGTTACAATAGTATTAATATTAGATTCATCGACCTGTTCAGTTCATTACCATAGTATTAATATTAGATTCATCGACCTGTTCAGTTCATTACCATAGTATTAATATTAGATTCATAGACCTGTTCAGTTCATTACCATAGTATTAATATTAGCTTCATAGACCTGTTCAGTTCATTACCATAGTATTAATATTAGATAGACCTGTTCAGTTCATTACCATAGTATAAATATTAGATTCATAGACCTGTTCAGTTCATTACCATAGTATTAATATTAGATAGACCTGTTCAGTTCATTACCATAGTATTAATATTAGATTCATAGACCTGTTCAGTTCATTACCATAGTATTAATATTAGATTCATAGACCTGTTCAGTTCATAACTATAGTATTAATATTAGATAGACCTGTTCAGTTTATAACCATAGTATTAATATTAGATTCATAGACCTGTTCAGTTCATAACCATAGTATTAATATTAGATAGACCTGTTCAGTTCATTACCATAGTATTAATATTAGATAGACCTGTTCAGTTCATTACCATAGTATTAATATTAGATAGACCTGTTCAGTTCATTACCATAGTATTAATATTAGATTCATAGACCTGTTCAGTTCATTACCATAGTATTAATATTAGATTCATAGTCCTTTTCAGTTTATAACCATATAATTATACTACAGCTACTGAAGGTTAACACATTATTTTTTTAAAACCTTTATTTAACCTGGCAAGTCAGTTGATAACAAATTCTTATTTACAATAATGGCCTACTGGGGAACACAGTGGGTTAACTGCCTTGTTCAGGGGCAGAACGACAGATCTTTACCTTGTCAGCTCTGGGATTCAATCCTGCAACCTAACGGTTACTGCCCCAACGCTCTAACCACTAGGCTACCTGCCGCCCCAACACTCTATCCACTAGGCTACCTGCCGCCCCAACGCTCTAACCACTAGGCTACCTGCCGCCCCAACGCTCTAACCACTAGGCTACCTGCCGCCTCAACGCTCTAACCACTAGGCTACCTGCCGCTCCAACGCTCTAACCACTAGGCTACCTGCCGCCTCAACGCTCTAACCACTAGGCTACCTGCCGCCCCAACGCTCTAACCACTAGGCTACCTGCCGCCCCAACGCTCTAACCACTAGGCTACCTGCCGCTCCAACGCTCTAACCACTAGGCTACCTGCCGCCCCAACGCTCTAACCACTAGGCTACCTGCCGCCCCAACACTCTAACCACTAGGCTACCTGCCGCCCCAACACTCTAACCACTAGGCTACCTGCCGCTCCAACGCTCTAACCACTAGGCTACCTGCCGCCCCAACACTCTAACCACTGGGCTACCTGCCGCCCCAACGCTCTAACCACTAGGCTACCTGCCGCCCCAACGCTCTAACCACTAGGCTACCTGCCGCCTCAACGCTCTAACCACTAGGCTACCTGCTGCACCAACGCTCTAACCACTAGGCTACCTGCCGCACCAACGCTCTAACCACTAGGCTACCTGCCGCCCCAACGCTCTAACCACTAGGCTACCTGCCACCCCAACGCTCTAACCACTAGGCTACCTGCCACCCCAACGCTCTAACTACTAGGCTACCTGCCACCCCAACGCTCTAACCACTAGGCTACCTGCCGCCCCAACGCTCTAACCACTAGGCTACCTGCCACCCCAACACTCTACCCACTAGGCTACCTAACGCTCTAACCACTAGGCTACCTACCGCCCCAAAGCTCTAACCACTAGGCTACCTAACGCTCTAACCACTAGGCTACCTAACGCTCTAACCACTAGGCTACCTAACGCTCTAACCACTAGGCTACCTAACGCTCTAACCACTAGGCTACCTAACGCTCTAACCGCTACCTATCGCTCTAACCACTAGGCTACCTAACGCTCTAACCACTAGGCTACCTGCCGCCCCAACGCTCTAACCACTAGGCTACCTACCGCCCCAACGCTCTAACCACTAGGCTACCTAACGCTCTAACCACTAGGCTACCTAACGCTCTAACCACTAGGCTACCTAACGCTCTAACCACTAGGCTACCTAACGAGTCAGGCGCAGGACACAGGGATGAAGGTAAACAAAACGTGTTTACTAAAATGTATCAATCCATCTTCTCATAAAAATACATAGTTAGGAGAAACCCCTCCAACTACACAAAACAGACAAACAATCACCGACAAGACAAACAGGAAATGCAGAGGTTTAAATAATGAACATAATTAGGGAAACTCAAAACAGGTGTACACAATAAAGACAAAACCAAACGAACAGTGATCGGTGGTAACTAGTAAGCCGGTGACGTCGACCGCCGAACGTCGCCCGAACAAGGAGAGGGGTCGACTTCGGCGGGAGTCGTGACAAGAATAGAAGTTGTTTCTTAGGGGAAGGGATGTTTATTTTGTATTCTGTATATTGGAACAAAATTCAACTTCAGTTGAAGAACTGGGATGAGCTACAAATCTCATTGTGGGGTAGGACACATGATATAAAGATGGTTAAAGCTCCTAAACTGAATGACGGACACATGTTATAAAGATGGTTACAACTCCTAAACTGAATGACGAACACATGTTATAAATATGGTTAAAGCTCCTAAACTGAATGAAGGACACATGTTATAAAGATGGTTAAAGCTCCTAAACTGAATGATGGACACATGTTATAAAGATGGTTAAAGCTCCTAAACTGAATGAAGACCACATGTTATAAAGATGGTTAAAGCTCCTAAACTGAATGACGGACACATGTTATAAAGATGGTTAAAGCTCCTAAACTGAATGACGGACACATGTTATAAAGATGGTTACAGCTCCTAAACTGAATGACGACCACATGTTATAAAGATGGTTACAGCTCCTAAACTGAATGACGGACACATGTTATAAAGATGGTTAAAGCTCCTTAACTGAATGACGGACACATGTTATAAAGATGGTTAAAGCTCCTAAACTGAATGACGGACACATGTTATAAAGATGGTTACAGCTCCTAAACTGAATGACGGCCACATGTTATAAAGATGGTTACAGCTCCTAAACTGAATGACGGACACATGTTATAAAGATGGTTAAAGCTCCTAAACTGAATGACGGACACATGTTATAAAGATGGTTACAGCTCCTAAACTGAATGAAGGACACATGTTATAAAGATGGTTACAGCTCCTAAACTGAATGAAGGACACATGTTATAAAGATGGTTACAGCTCCTAAACTGAATGACGGACACATGATATAAAGATGGTTACAGCTCCTAAACTGAATGACGGACACATGTTATAAAGATGGTTAAAACTCCTAAACTGAATGATGACCACATGTTATAAAGATGGTTACAGCTCCTAAACTGAATGACGGACACATGTTATAAAGATGGTTACAGCTCCTAAACTGAATGACGGACACATGTTATAAAGATGGTTAAAGATCCTAAACTGAATGACAGACACATGTTATAAAGATGGTTAAAGCTCCTAAACTGAATGACGGACACATGTTATAAAGATGGTTACAGCTCCTAAACTGAATGATGGACACATGTTATAAAGATGGTTACAGCTCCTAAACTGAATGACGTCATCAGCATGTTTCCAATGTCCATACCTGCCTACACCTTTAACACCAGAGACAAAATTATTAATCTGGACTATTAAAAAGACCAGGATGAACCAAGCTAGTTTACAGACAAAGACTTAGAAGGAGGATTAAAGCTCCCTAACATGTAATTATATCAAGAAGACTTTATAACTGCCCTGATAGGCTCTTTATTGACAACTCTAATAGGACAATTTGGGTCGACATGGAAGAAGAACTTAATGCCCCATTTGGAGCATCATATTATCTGAACACTTAAATGTGGGACTGCAGAATCCCATAATGTCCCAAACTAAGAAATATGGAGTCAGATAAATAAGAGACGGACATCTTCACCTTTCCTGACAAGCTCTGCTTCGTTATAGAACAACCATAAATACACATTAGGAGGAAAGGTGGTTGTCTGGAAAGAGTAGGAGAGGTTTTGTTTTAGCCTCAACACTGATACATTTCACTTCTGCTTTTAGTGTCAACTTGAATTAGAGTGTGGCTGTGGAAGACTGGTCCCTTGATGATGTCTGCAAGTGGCTGAGTACCAATGATCTCCATGATTCCATCCCATCATTCCAAGGTTCACAATCTGTCTGCAGAATGCCAACTCTATTCAACTGTCCACTTTGCAACGAGCCTCCTTCCTCTGTGTCCAGACTACTCACACATATTGTCCTCTATCACCAGCATGAACCACATGTTGTAATGACCTGTGGAGTTAATGGGTGTGGGGAAAACAAATAGATGTTTCAGCATCTATCAGTCACACATCTACCAAAACCACAGAGAGATTTTAAGATACAACTTAGATGAGAATTGCCCTCATGATGAATTTGAGACTGGGACTGATCCCATTGAAGATGACATGAGCGATGTAGAGAGTCTGCCAGAGGCTGAATATGTTCAAGCCACAGAGATCAACACTGAGCAGCTAATTGAAGATCTCTAAAACAACATATGTCTTTTTATTTCGTAAATCAGGAAAGAACACTGCATCACAGCTACGGTACAGAATAACATTGTTGAGGACCTCAGAACCATTTTGGATGCATTTATGACCCACTACAGTGATCCCCTCAGGTTTCATCTGACAAATAAGCAAATAAATGTTGTTGAACATGACGATCTCAGGGACTTGCTTAACAACTCTGCAGTATTTGAGGAATGCATTAGATGCATAAGCTCTGAGTGATGCTGGAGCATTACTGTGTGAAAGAATTGGACATGGTCAGGACAACTGAAGTACCACTGAGCAACAAAGAAGGTTATAAAACAAGGTCATTTCAATACAGCTACATTTCCCCCAGGCTATATGAATATAAAGAGACATGAGACAAAACAACCATAATGAATCAGATTACATGGAGAGGGGGACCTGATCCTAGATCATAATGAATCAGATTACATGGAGAGGGGGGGACCTGATCCTATATCATAATCAGATTACATGGAGAGGAGGACCTGATTCTATATCATAATGAATCAGATTACATGGAGAGGAGGACCTGATCCTAGATCATAATGAATCAGATTACATGGAGAGGGGGGGACCTGATCCTAGATCATAATGAATCAGATTACATGGAGAGGGGGGGACCTGATCCTAGACCATAATGAATCAGATTACATGGAGAGGGGGGGACCTGATCCTAGATCATAATGAATCAGATTACATGGAGAGGGGGGGACCTGATCCTAGATCATAATGAATCAGATTACATGGAGAGGGGGGACCTGATCCTAGATCATAATGAATCAGATTACATGGAGAGGGGGGACCTGATCCTAGATCATAATGAATCAGATTACATGGAGAGGGGGACCTGATCCTAGATCATAATGAATCAGATTACATGGAGAGGAGGGACCTGATCCTAGATCATAATGAATCAGATTACATGGAGAGGGGGACCTGATCCTAGATCATAATGAATCAGATTACATGGAGAGGAGGGGACCTGATCCTAGATCATAATGAATCAGATTACATGGAGAGGAGGGACCTGATCCTAGATCATAATGAATCAGATTACATGGAGAGGGGGGACCTGATCCTATATCATAATGAATCAGATTACATGGAGAGGAGGGACCTGATCCTAGATCATAATGAATCAGATTACATGGAGAGGGGGGTTATGAGAGAACCCCCACATCATAGCTTCTCTTTATTCAACCTGCCATCTACCCACCTGGGGACTGAGGGTTATGAGAGAACCCCCACATCACTAGCTTCTCTTTATTCAACCTGCCATCTACCCACCTGGGGACTGAGGGTTATGAGAGAACCCCCACATCACTAGCTTCTCTTTATTCAACCTGCCATCTACCCACCTGGGGACTGAGGGTTATGAGAGAACCCCCACATCACTAGCTTCTCTTTATTCAACCTGCCATCTACCCACCTGGGGACTGAGGGTTATGAGAGAACCCCCACACCACTAGCTTCTCTTTATTCAACCTGCCATCTACCCACCTGGGGACTGAGGGTTATGAGAGAACCCCCACATCACCAGCTTCTCTTTATTCAACCTGCCATCTACCCACCTGGGGACTGAGGGTTATGAGAGAACCCCCCCACATCACTAGCTTCTCTTTATTCAACCTGCCATCTACCCACCTGGGGACTGAGGGTTATGAGAGAACCCCCACATCACTAGCTTCTCTTTATTCAGCCTGCCATCTACCCACCTGGGGACTGAGGGTTATGAGAGAACCCCCCACATCACAAGCTTCTATTTATTCAACCTGCCATCTACCCACCTGGGGACTGAGGGTTATGAGAGAACCCCCCCACATCACAAGCTTCTATTTATTCAACCTGCCATCTACCCACCTGGGGACTGAGGGTTATGAGAGAACCCCCACATCACAAGCTTCTCTTTATTCAACCTGCCATCTACCCACCTGGGGACTGAGGGTTATGAGAGAACCCCCCCACATCACAAGCTTCTATTTATTCAACCTGCCATCTACCCACCTGGGGACTGAGGGTTATGAGAGAACCCCCACATCACAAGCTTCTATTTATTCAACCTGCCATCTACCCACCTGGGGACTGAGGGTTATGAGAGAACCCCCACATCACTAGCTTCTCTTTATTCAACCTGCCATCTACCCACCTGGGGACTGAGGGTTATGAAAGAACCCCCACATCACTAGCTTCTCTTTATTCAACCTGCCATCTACCCACCTGGGGACTGAGGGTTATGAGAGAACCCCCACATCACTAGCTTGCATGTTCTGCAGCCTTGTAAAGATAAGGAGGGGACGACTGGGAGGCAGGTTGGCATTTATTGTCATGAATTACATTTTACATTTACATTTTAGTCATTTAGCAGACGCTCTTATCCAGAGCGACTTACAGTCGTGAATGTATAAATTTCATACATTTAAAAAAAATAATAATTGTACTGGCCCCCGTGGGAATCGAACCCACAACCCTGGCGTTGCACACACCATGCTCTACAAACTGAGCCACGGGGAAGACTTTATTGTCATGAATCTTGCCCTGGAGGCAGGTTGGCATTTATTGTCATGAATCTTGCCCTGGAGGCAGGTTGGCATTTATTGTCATGAATCTTGCCCTGGAGGCAGGTTGGCATTTATTGTCATGAATCTTGCCCTGGAGGCAGTTCAGCAAAGTGGTTACTAGCTGGCACAGGCACAAAGTAATACAATCCAATTTTAATCCTAACATCAACCCTAACCACACTGCTAATCCTTCCCTTAAATTAAGACCATAAAACAACATTTTCCACAGCCAATTCTGACATTGCAGCTGACATATCTAGAGGAAATCGCACAGTTCTGCCTCCAGGTCAAGATTCATGACAAACGTCAACATGAGACAGGGAGAAGCAATGTAAAAATCAATAACAAAATTGTTTCCACTATTAACATGCTTTTTCTTGTTTCAAGTATGTTTTATTATGAAAAGTACAATATAACCATGTATACTTGTACAACTATGGAGCGTATGTCCACATATAATTATACAATTTGTTTTTCCAACATAAAAGACAAGAAATGATCAAATTGGTATTTTAACGGTGTTATTGTAAGAGTTTAAATGTTTAAACAGAGGATACATCTAAAACAGGATAAAACAAGTGCAGTATGTTGTGAGAATGTTACTTTAACGTCGACTCATAACGTCACACTATAACTTCATGGGAGTCTTGTGGAAAGACTACATGTTGTTTTGGGTGGATTGAGTGACGTCTTCATCAACATTTTGCAGAATATTCTGGTAATATTTTCACCTCTTGTCGGCTGCAGACATTCATAAGGAGTTCCAGTAGTTTATTTGCCATTTGCAGGTATTAAAAATAATACATACATTGTAATTCCTTGTTGGATCTCTCTCACATACAGGACAGTACATACCAGAGGAGGCTGCTGAGGGGAGGACGGCTCATAATAATGCCTGGAACAGAGTGAATGAAATGGAACACATGGAAACCACGTGTTTAACCTGTTGGGTCTAGGGGGCAGCATTTGCACGTCTGGATAAAAAAAATGTACCCGATTTAATCTGGTTACTAATCCTACCCAGTAACTAGAATATGCATATACTTATTATATATGGATAGAAAACACTCTAAAGTTTCCAAAACTGTTTGAATGGTGTCTGTGAGTATAACAGAACTCATTTGGCAGGCAAAACCCTGAGACATTTTCTGACAGGAAGTGGATACCTGATGTGTTGTATTGACTTTAAAGCTATCCCATTGAAAAACACAGGGGTTTAGGAATATTTTGGCACTTCCTATTGCTTCCACTAGATGTCACCAGCCTTTACAAAGTGTTTTGAGTCTTCTGGAGGGAGATCTGACCGAACAAGAGCCATGGAACGGTGATGTCCCATTAGACACCTGGCGCGCTACTTCATGTTGGGTACCCTCGTTCCAATACGTTATAAAAGGCTATGCATTCGTCCACCTTGAATATTATTCATGTTCTGGTTAAAAAAGGCCCTAATGATTTATGCTATACAACGTTTGACATGTTTGAACGAACGGAAATATATTTTTTCCCCTCGTTCACGACGAGAAGTCCGGCTGGCTTACATCATGTGCTAACGAGACGGAGATTTTTGGACATAAATGATGAGCTTTTTTGAACAAAACTACATTCGTTATGGACCTGTGATACCTGGAAGTGACATCTGATGAAGAGAATCAAAGGTAATGGATTATTTACATAGTATTTTCGATTTTAGATCTCCCCAACATGACGTCTAGTCTGTATCGCAACGCGTATTTTTCTGGGCACAGTGCTCAGATTATTGCAAAGTGTGATTTCCCAGTAAGGTTATTTTTAAATCTGGCAAGTTGATTGCGTTCAAAAGATGTAAATCTATAATTCTTTAAATGACAATATAATATTTTAACAATGTTTTCTAATTTTAATTATTTAATTTCTGACGCTGACTTGACTGCCGGTTATTGGAGGGAAACGATTTCCTCAACATCAATGCCATAGTAAAACGCTGTTTTTGTATATAAATATGAACTTGATAGAACTAAAAATGCATGCATTGTCTAACATAATGTCCTAGGAGTGTCATCTGATGGAGATTGTAAAAGGTTAGTGTATCATTTTAGCTGGTTTTATGGTTTTGGTGACCCTGTCTTTGACTTGACGAAACATTACACACAACTCTTGTAAATGTACTGTCCTAACATACTCTAAATTTATGCTTTCGCCGTAAAACCTTTTTGAAATCGTAAAACGTGGTTAGATTAAGGAGATGTTTATCTTTCAAATGGTGTAACATAGTTGTATTTTTGAAAAATTTGAATTTTGACATTTATTTGGATTCAAATTTGCCGCTCTTGAAATGCACCTGCTGTTGATGGAGTGCACCACAGGTGGCACGCTAGCGTCCCACCTAGCCCCAAGAGGTTAATACCATTCCACTCATTCCACTCCAGCCATTACAAGCCTGTCCTCCCTAAATAAGGTCCCACCAACCTCCTGTGGTACAAACACAAACAGTAAAATATATCATAAAAAATGCAAAGTGGTAAAAGATCAGAAAAAGAACCAAAAAGTTCAGTCATGTTGTAATAGTCTGATGACAACAGTTTAGGTTGATGATTTAACAGGCAGATAGAACTGGGATAGAAGCTGTTCTAGAACCTGTGGTCCAGAAACTGATTTAACAGGCAGATAGAACTGGGATAGAAGCTGTTCTAGAACCTGTGGTTCAGAAACTGATTTAACAGGCAGATAGAACTGGGATAGAAGCTGTTCTAGAACCTGTGGTCCAGAAACTGATTTAACAGGCAGATAGAACTGGGATAGAAGCTGTTCTAGAACCTGTGGTCCAGAAACTGATTTAACAGGCAGATAGAACTGGGATAGAAGCTGTTCTAGAACCTGTGGTCCAGAAACTGATTTAACAGGCAGATAGAACTGGGATAGAAGCTGTTCTAGAACCTGTGGTCCAGAAACTGATTTAACAGGCAGATAGAACTGGGATAGAAGCTGTTCTAGAACCTGTGGTCCAGAAACTGATTTAACAGGCAGATAGAACTGGGATAGAAGCTGTTCTAGAACCTGTGGTCCAGAAACTGATTTAACAGGCAGATAGAACTGGGATAGAAGCTGTTCTAGAACCTGTGGTCCAGAAACTGATTTAACAGACAGATAGAACTGGGATAGAAGCTGTTCTAGAACCTGTGGTTCAGAAACTGATTTAACAGGCAGATAGAACTGGGATAGAAGCTGTTCTAGAACCTGTGGTCCAGAAACTGATTTAACAGGCAGACAGAACTGGGATAGAAGCTGTTCTAGAACCTGTGGTCCAGAAACTGATTTAACAGGCAGATAGAACTGGGATAGAAGCTGTTCTAGAACCTGTGGTTCAGAAACTGATTTAACAGGCAGATAGAACTGGGATAGAAGCTGTTCTAGAACCTGTGGTTCAGAAACTGATTTAACAGGCAGATAGAACTGGGATAGAAGCTGTTCTAGAACCTGTGATCCAGAAACTGATTTAACAGGCAGGCAGAACTGGGATAGAAGCTGTTCTAGAACCTGTGGTCCAGAAACTGATTTAACAGGCAGATAGAACTGGGATAGAAGCTGTTCTAGAACCTGTGGTCCAGAAACTGATTTAACAGGCAGATAGAACTGGGATAGAAGCTGTTCTAGTAACCTGTGGTCCAGAAACTGATTTAACAGGCAGATAGAACTGGGATAGAAGCTGTTCTACAACCTGTGGTCCAGAAACTGCCTAGCAACCACTGGTCCTCACTAGACTGGTGGCCTGCATGTCTATTTTTTCATTGGCGTTTTTCAGGTTTTGAAATGAAATCTTTGTGGGACCACTTGGTGCTGGAATGAGGTCTATATTTGTTGCCAATTCTATCAGAAGTGATGGTCCTCATTTGAAGGTCCTGTGTGTGTGTGTGTGTGTGTGTGTGTGTGTGTGTGTGTGTGTGTGTGTGTGTGTGTGTGTGTGTGTGTGTGTGTGTGTGTATTTTTGTGTGTGTGTGTGTGTGTGTGTGTGTTTGTGTGTGTATTTTTGTGTGTGTGTCCAATGTGTGTGTGTGTGTGTGTGTGTGTGTGTGTGTGTGTGTGTGTGTGTGTGTGTGTGTGTGTGTGTGTGTGTGTGTGTGTGTGTGTGTCCAGTGTTTGTGTGTGTCCAGTGTGTGTGTGTGTGTGTGTGTGTGTGTGTGAGTGTGTGTGTGTGTGTGTGTGTGTGTGTGTGAGTGTGTGCGTCCAATGTGTGTATGTGTCCAGTGTGTGTATGTGTTATTATTTACAGGGACAATGAGGTGTCAAACCAAACCCTAAACCCTGGATAGAGGGGCTCAGTGAATGTGGAGGTGAATGTGATCAGGAGGGTCAGTGTGTCAGAGGAGGCTCTATAGAAGGACAGAGTGCCGGCTGGCCAGTCCAGATACACTCCTACTCTGTGGGAGCTGGAGGGGCGGACGTCTATGGTAGTGAGATGATTATTATGCCAGGCTCTGTAACTGTTGTCAGAGCAGAACAGACTCCAGGACTTGTCATTCCATCCAATCCTACAGTCATTATCCTCTCCTGTCCTGCTGATTCCTTTATATGTCACTCCTATAACAGCCCCTCTCCCACTCCACTCTACCTCCCAGTAACAGCGCCCAGTCAGACCCTCTCTACACAGCACCTGTTTAAGGTCCTCAAATCTCTTTGGGTGATCAGGATACGGCTGCTCCTCTCTCCTACAAGTCACCTTTCTGTTCTCCTCAGACAGAGAGAGGAGTCTGTGTACTGTGTTTGGGTCCAGTGTGAGATCACAGACATCTGATGGATGAAACCAGACACAATATTAGAAATCATCATCATTCACATTAGAATGTTAACTCACTTTTCACTAATTCATTTAATGTAGATGTTTCTAGGTATCAAAAGGAGAAGTTAAGGTAACTTGAGACTTGTTGAATGATCATATGTTATACTGTATGGTAATATAAAACACACTTATTCACAATAATTACACCACACCAACACACACACACACACACACACACACACACACACACACACACACACACACACACACAGACACACACACACACACACACTCGCACACAGACACACACACACACACGGTCATATCAACTCTTTGTAAACGTTGGTGTCCCTGATTTGTGCTTCTGTAGAACTACAGCTGATGTTTAATATGACCAAGTCAGTAATGATGGTGGTCTTTGAACCTGTTAGGGCTAGGGGGCAGCATTGACACGGCTGGATAAAAAACATACCCGATTTAATCTGGTTACCACTCCTACTCAGTAACTAGAATATGCATATACTTATTACATATGGATAGAAAACACCCTAAATTTTCTAAAACTGTTTGAATGGTGTCTGTGAGTATAACAGAACTCAAATGGCAGGTCAAAACCTGAGAGATTCCTTTACAGGAAGTGGCCTGTCTGACCATTTCTGGAACTTCTTTGCCATCTCTATCATTTACTAAGGATCTCTGCTCTAACGTGACACTTCCCACGTCTTCCATAGGCTCTCAGAGCCCGGGAAAAAAGAGAATGTCGTCATTCCAGCCCAAGGCTGAAACACATTATCGCCTTTCTCAAGTGGCCCATCAAGAGACACTAGCTTATGCGCGTGACCCCGACCGCCCCCGCCTTTGGGATTTTTTCCTCTGTTTGCCGAAAAGGAGATTCCCTGTCGGAATATTATCGCTTTTCTACGAGAAAAATGACGTAAAAATTGATTTTAAACAGCGGTTGACATGCTTCGACGTACGGCAATGGAATACTTTGAATTTTATTGTCAGGAATTGCGCCAAGCGCGCGACACTTCTTTACTATTTCGGATAGTGTCTGGAACGCACGAACAAAACGCCGCTATT
Source organism: Salmo salar (assembly GCF_965601325.2). Taxonomy (NCBI): domain Eukaryota; kingdom Metazoa; phylum Chordata; class Actinopteri; order Salmoniformes; family Salmonidae; genus Salmo; species Salmo salar. Next base: position 398,357 of record NW_027675420.1, read on the forward strand.
CGGATATAACGATGGATTATTTTGGACCAAACCAACATTTGTTATTGAAGTAGACGTCCTGGGTGTGCATTCTGACGAAGACAACAAAAGGTAATGACATTTTTATAATAGTAAATATGATTATGGTGAGTGCTAAACTTGCCGGGTGTCTAAATAGCGAGCCCGTGATGCCTGGGCTATGTACTTAGAATATTGCAAAATGTGCTTTCACCAAAAAGCTATTTTAAAATCGGACATATCGAGTGCATAGAGGAGGTCTGTATCTATAATTCTTAAAATAATTGTTATGCTTTTTGTGAACGTTTATCGTGAGTAATTTAGTAAAATGTTAGCGAATTCCCCGTAAGTTTGCGGGGGGTATGCTAGTTCTGAACGTCACATGCTAATGTAAAAAGCTGGTTTTTGATATAAATATGAACTTGATTGAACAAAACATGCATGTATTGTATAACATAATGTCCTAGGGTTGTCATCTGATGAAGATCATCAAAGGTGAGTGCTGCATTTAGCTGTCTTCTGGGTTTTGGTGACATTATATGCTGGCTTGAAAAATGGGTGTCTGATTATTTCTGGCTTGGTACTCTGCTGACATAATCTAATGTTTTGCTTTCGTTGTAAAGCCTTTTTGAAATCGGACAGTGTGGTTAGATTAACGAGAGTCTTATCTTTAAATGGCTGTAAAATAGTCATATGTTTGAGAAATTGAAGTAATAGGATTTTGAAGATTTTGAAAATCGCGCCACAGGCTGGCAGTGGCTGTTACGTAGGTGGGACGAATTCGTCCCGCCGGTCCCATAGAGGTTAACTTGAATTAAGACTTATTCTTAGTCATATTCTTCACAGCAGTCAACACTCACATTTTCTAAGTCCAGGTTTCATTCTGTTCTCTCCACCATGTTCCACACTGTAGCGGTAAGCAGAAGAACAGACAGTCATTGAGGGATACACCTGAACTCACACACACACACACCACACACACACACACACACACACACACACACACACACACACACACACACACACACACACACACACACACACACACACACACACACACACACACACACACACACACACACCTTTGTCCAAGTGGTGGTAAGAATGTTTGTCTTAACTAGCCTGAAAAGTCAAACATGTCTGATATGAACATTGACATAAACCCTCCACATACTTGAGTTTCTCCAGTCTGCAGTGTGGATCCTCCAGTCCAGCAGAGAGCAGTCTGACTCCTGAGTCTCCTGGGTGATTGTAGCTCAGGTCCAGCTCTCTCAGGTGTGAGGGGTTTGACCTCAGAGCTGAGACCAGAGAAGCACAGCCTTCCTCTGTGACTAGACAGCCTGACAGCCTGCAAAGAGTCAAATCATATTAAAATCACACTGCTATTCTTTGTTGGTGAAAATAGTGGCAGTATATTTCTTCAACATATTCAGATATATCAGTGTCCTGAAACCTGACATATCTATTCATAAATTAAAGTATCATATTATAAATTACAAATGATCAAAGTTTTGCCTGCAGATAGAAACATGTATAATACAAATATTTGAGTAGACTGACCAGACCAGTTTAAAAGCAGTATCAGTCAAAAGACAGACAGTGAGGTATCAGATTTAGATTGTATTGAGTATACAGTCCACACCATATCTATTTTGACAGTGAAGATAACATTTTAAATGTGGCTCTAAACTCCAACATTTTGGATTTCAGATCAAATGTTTCATATGAGGTGACAGTATATAATGTCACCTTTAATTTGAGGATATATTCATACATATCTGATTCACCATTTAGACAAATAAAAGCACTTTATGTATCTAGTCCCCCTATTTAAATAAGTCATAAGTATTCTGACCAATTAAATCATAGTGTATTAAAATAGTCTAAAGTTTAGTATTTGGTCCCATATTCCATGAAAGCAACGACTACATCAAGCTTGTGACTCAAACTCGTTGTTTGCATTTGCAGATTATTTTGGTTGTGTTTTGGGTTGTGTTTTGCCCAATATTAAAATGGTGGATGTTTTCTAAGTGAGAAGAAACATGCTGGAGCATAGCACCACATTTAAAACTGTAAGCTTCACTGTCCAAACACATATGGTGTGGACTATGTGTGTCTGGTAAACACATGTGGATCTGGTGAACAGTTATCACTTGTTGACCAACTACAGGAATACTGACCTCAGAGTCTCCAGTCTGCAGTGTGGATCCTCCAGTCCAGCAGAGAGCAGCTCCACTCCTGAATCCTTCAGGTCATTGTTACTCAGATCCAGCTCTCTCAGGTGTGAGGGGTTTGACTTCAGAGCTGAGACCAGAGAAGCACAGCCTTCCTCTGTGACTAGACAGCCTGACAGCCTGCAAAGAGTCAAATCATATTAAAACCACACTGCTATTCTTTGGTGGTGAAAATAGTGGCAGTATATTTTTTCAACATATGAAACCTTCCATATCTATTCGTAAATTAATATATTGTCATTAAAAATGACAAATGATCAAAGTATTGCCTGCAGATAGAAACATGTAAAGGACAAATATTTGAGTAGACTGACCAGACCAGTTTAAAAGCAGTATCAGTCAAAAGACAGACAGTGAGGTATCAGATTTAAATTGTATTGAGTATACAGTCCACACCATATCTATTTTGACAGTGAAGATAACATTTTAAATGTGGCTCTAAACTCCAACATTTTGGATTTCAGATCAAATGTTTCATATGAGGTGACAGTATATAATGTCAACTTTTATTTGAGGATATTTTCATACATATCTGTTTCACCATTTAGAAAAATGAAAGCACTTTATGTATCTAGTCCCCCTATTTGAAGAAGTCATAAGTATTCTGACCAATTCATTTATAGTGTATTAAAGTAGTCAATAGATTAGTGTTTGGTTGTAAACTACTTGGTTGCATTTGCAGTTTGTTTTGGTTGTGTTTTGCCCAATAATAAAATGGTGGATGATGACTGGATTAATCTTCTGTCTAAGTGAGTAGATAACATGTTTCTGAACACTACTAAATGAATCCTGATGATAACATGATTAATACAAATCATGAATGAATCATGAATAATAATGAGTGAGAAAGTGACAGAGGCTACAACAAAACATGCTAACCTCTCACCATTACCAATAACAGAGGCTACAACAAAACATGCTAACCTCTCACCATTACCAATAACAGAGGATACAACAAAACATGCTAACCTCTCACCATTACCAATAACAGAGGATACAACAAAACATGCTAACCTCTCACCATTACCAATAACAGAAGCTACAACAAAACATGCTAACCTCTCACCATTACCAATGACAGAGGATACAACAAAACATGCTAACCTCTCACCATTACCAATAACAGAGGCTAAAACAAAACATGCTAACCTCTCACCATTACCAATAACAGAGGCTACAACAAAACATGCTAACCTCTCACCATTACCAATAACAGAGGCTACAACAAAACATGCTAACCTCTCACCATTACCAATAACAGAGGATACAACAAAACATGCTAACCTCTCACCATTACCAATAACAGAGGATGCAACAAAACATGCTAATCTCTCACCATTACCAATAACAGAGGCTACAACAAAACATGCTAACCTCTCACCATTACCAATAACAGAGGATACAACAAAACATACTAACCTCTCACCATTACCAATAACAGAGGATACAACAAAACATGCTAACCTCTCACCATTACCAATAACAGAGGCTACAACAAAACATGCTAACCTCATGCTAACTTCTCACCATTACCAATAACAGAGGCTACAACAAAACATGCTAACCTCTCACAATTACCAATAACAGAGGCTACAACAAAACATGCTAACCTCTCACCATTACCAATAACAGAGGCTACAACAAAACATGCTAACCTCTCACCATTACCAATAACAGAGGCTACAACAAAACATGCTAACCTCTCACCATTACCAATAACAGAGGCTACAACAAAACATGCTAACCTCTCACCATTACCAATAACAGAGGCTACAACAAAACATGCTAATCTCTCACCATTACTAATAACAGAGGCTCATTCCTCATTATTCACAATTCATTCCTCATTATTCATATTAATAGTAGCATCCACATGAATGTAGAGGTGTTCAGAAACATTCACTGTCCAAACACATATGGTGTGGACTATACTGTGTGCCTGGTGAACACATGTGGATCTGGTGAACAGTTATCACTTGTTGACCAACTACAGGAATACTGACCTCAGAGTCTTCAGTCTGCAGTGGGGATTTCCCAGGCCAGCAGAGAGCAGCTCCACTCCTGAATCCTTCAGGTCATTGTTATTCAGGTCCAGCTCTCTCAGGTGTGAGGGGTTTGACTTCAGAGCTGAGACCAGAGGAGCACAGCCTTCCTCTGTGACTCCACAGCCTGACAGCCTGCAAAGAGATCATCATGACTTCACAAACACACTGTTTATTTAACACCAGTAGAGTAGAAGGACAACGGTAGATGCATTTGGTTCATATTCTCAAACAACATATAGATTTACCTTCCGTCTCCTGGAATTGTATGGTCATATTGTAATACTAGATTGAATATCTGATTCAATATGTTATGCAATATAATATTATATACATATTGTAATACATATAATATTTCTTCCTGATGATTACTTCTTATATGGCATTTTATTTACTCACAGAACAGCTCTGGAGGCTTTGACCACTGGCAGCAGCCTCAGAAGACCTTCCTCTGATCTGGAGTATTTCTTCAGGTCAAACACATCCAGCTCCTTTTCTGAAGTCAGCAATACAAAGACCAAAGCTGACCACTGTGCAGGTGACAGGTTGGGTTTTGAGAGACTTCCTGAGCTCAGGTAGCTTTGGATCTCCTCCACTAGAGAATGGTCATTCAGTTCATTCAGACAGTGGAACAGATTGATGCTCCTCTCTGGAGAGGGATTCTCCCTGATCTTCTCCTTGATGTACTTGACTGTTTTTTCATGGCTCTGTGAGCTGCTTCTTGTCTTTGTCAGTAGATCTCGTAAGTGCTTCTGATTGGACTCCAGTGAGAGTCCCAGAAGGAAGCGGAGGAACAGGTCCAGGTTTCCTGTCTCACTTTGTAAGGCTTTATCCACAGCACTCTTGTAGACAGTAACTTCAGGCTCGTCTTTTGTTTGCAGTTTGTTCATTACATTCTCATTGTTGTTGATGAATGAGAGGAACACATATACAGCAGCCAGAAACTCCTGAATGCTCAGATGCACGAAGCAGTACACCTTGTCCTGGTACAGAACACATTCCTCTTTAAAGAGCTGTGTGCACAATCCTGAGTACACCGAGGCTTCATTGACATCAATGCCAGCCTTTTTCAGGTCTTCTTCATAGAAAATCAGATTGCCCTTCACTAGCTGTTGAAAAGCCAGTTTTCCCAGTGACAGAATGCTCTCGTTATTCAAGTGTGGATCTGTCTCTTCTTTCCCAATATACTTTTCATTATTCTGTTTGGTATGAAACACCACAAGGTGTGTGTACATCTCAGTCAGAGTCTTGGGCATCTCTTCTCTCTTATGTTTCAGCATGTGTTCAAGGACCGTTGCAGAAATCCAACAGAAGACTGGAATGTGGCACATGATGTGGAGGCTCCTTGATGTCTTTATGTGTGAGATGATTCTGTTGGCCAGGTCCTCATCACTGAATCTCTTCCTGAAGTACTCCTCCTTCTGTGGGTCATTGAACCCTCGTACCTCTGTCACCTGGTCAACACACCCTGAAGGGATCTTATTGGCTGCTGCAGGTCGGGTAGTTATCCAGAGGAGAGCAGAGGGAAGCAGATTTCCCTTGATGAGATTTGTCAGCAGAACATCCACTGAGGTTGACTCTGTGACGTCCCAACAGATCTTGTTCTTCTGGAAGTCTAGGGGCAGTCGGCACTCATCCAGACCATCAAAGATGAACAGAACTTTGTACTTGTCGAAGTTGGAGATTGTTGATTGTTTGGTTTCCATTGAGAAGTTATTGAGAAGTTCAATGAAAGTATTTTCCCCTTTCATCAAATTCAGCTCCCGGAAAGGGAATGAAAATACAAATTGGACATCCTGATTTGCTTTTCCTTCAGCCCAGTCAAGAATGAACTTCTGCACAGAGACTGTTTTTCCAATGCCAGCGACTCCCTTTGTCAGCACAGTTCTGATAAGTTTGTCTTGTCCAGTTAAGGGTTTGAAGATGTCGTTACATTTGATTGCAGTCTCTGGTCTTGCTTGTTTCCTGGTTGTTGTCTCAATCTGTCTCAGCTCATGTTCATTATTGACCTCTCCTGTTCCTCCCTCTGTGATGTAGAGCTCTGTGTAGATCTTATTGAGAAGTGTTGGGTTTCCTTGTTTAGCGATCCCCTCAAATACACATTGAAACTTCTTCTTTAGATTAGATTTGAGTTCACGTTGGCAAATCACAGCAAGCTCATCTGAATCTAGAAATAACACAGAGGATATTAATATTACATCTGTTTTAATGCCTACAGTATTGTAGGACTGTTATAACATTTTAAATTATAATCATTTATTCTCTTAACTGAATGTATAAATGTGTAAATGTTTTCATAATGCATTACAGACTGGTGTGACTGATTATATTATTATTGGTATTATTGATGGTATTATTAATGTTGTCTCTCTCTGTCTCTCTAAATTAATCACCACAACACATCCCTTCTGCTACTTGATGAGGCCACTAGGTGTTGTGTTAAGGCTGCTACAATATCATTGAGATACACAGCTATTTTAGCTGTACTTTAGCTACAGCTTTTAAATGTTATAAAACATCATTCAACATGAGGCAGACAGATCTTACATTTCTCCAGTGTGTCAGCAAGCTCCTTCTGGTTCATTTTCCTCAGGACGTGCAGTGTGATCTTCAGAGCCCCCTCTCTGGCACTGCTCTCCTGCTTCTCATCTTCAGCATCCACCACTTCCTCATCCTGCTTCTGACTCTCAAAGCCTTCTGGGAGTTCTGGACTAAGAATCCTCTTGAACATCTTCAGCTCGTTCTTCACAAATGTCATCATTTTCTCTTCAAGCAACTAAAATAAATCAAGTAAATAAGTTAAGCAAGAGAAGAAATGCTTTCTCATTAACACAATAATGAATAATTGACAGATCAACTTTACTTGAGGTAAACAAAAACAAATGTTCATAACAGGACCACATACACTGAATATAGAGTCCAGGTCTGTTTGATGACTCTGGGAAGACTGACCACTGAGAATCTCTGACTCTGATCTCTCCTGTTGGTTTCTGTGGACAAAACATGAGATTACATCTCCTCATCCAGGGAGTACACACACACACACACACACACACACACACACACACACACACACACACACACACACACACACACACACACACACACACACACACACACACACACACACAGGGAGGGAATATTGTGTTTGTTTAATATTGTTTTAGGACTATGAAAATGGACTAAAGGATTAGCCTATGGATTATGAAAACAACCAAAAGAAATGTGAAAATGGGAGAGGAGAAATGACTAGAGACAGTGTTGTTTAACTCACTGACCATGACCCATGAGTTCTTCTTACCTTTGTTCAGTAGAAAAGTCTCCCTCTCTAAAGGATATAGGAGGTCCCATAGACTGGTCACTCTTCATGGACACACAGCTGGGTACAGGGGAGGCTGGTCTCTCCTGCTTGATTGGACTTCAACAAAACAGAGACAAACATTACATCTCTCATCTACTCTGATCTCAGATGGGAAACATATGAAGAGCTCTGGATCAGACAGACAGACAGACAGACAGACAGACAGACAGACAGACAGACAGACAGACAGACAGACAGACAGACAGACAGACAGACAGACAGACAGACAGACAGACAGACAGACAGATACACAGACAGACGGAGATAGATACACAGACAGACAGACAGACAGACAGACAGACAGACAGACAGACAGACAGACAGACAGACAGACAGACAGACAGACAGACAGACAGACAGACAGACAGACAGACAGACAGACACACAGACAGACGGAGATAGATACACAGACAGACAGACAGACAGACAGACAGACAGACAGACAGACGGACAGACGGACAGACGGACAGACGGACAGACGGAGACAGACAGACAGACAGACAGACAGACAGACAGACAGACAGACAGACAGACAGACAGACAGACAGACAGACACAGACAGACACAGAGACAGAGACACAGAGACAGACAGACACAGCGACAGAGAGACACAGAGACACAGACACACAGCCAGACAGAAACAGATAGACAGACACACAGACGGACAGAGACAGACACACAGACAGACATAGACAGACACACAGACAGCGAAATACACACAGACAGAGACAGACACAGACAGACAGGCAGAGAGACAGGCAAAGAGACAGAGACAGACACAGACAGATAGAGATAGATAGAGACAGACAGACAGACAGACAGACAGACAGACAGACAGACAGACAGACAGACAGACAGACAGACAGACAGACAGACAGACAGACAGACAGACAGGCAAAGAGACAGAGACAGACACAGACACACAGACATAGACAGACAGACAGACAGACAGACAGACAGACAGACAGACAGACAGACAGACAGACAGACAGACAGACAGACAGACAGACACAGCAACAGAGAGACACAGAGACAGAGAGACACAGACACACAGACATGCAGAGAGAGACAGACAGACAGACAGACAGACAGACAGACAGACAGACAGACAGACAGACAGACAGACAGACAGACAGACACAGAGACACAGAGACAGACAGACACAGCGACAGAGAGACACAGAGACAGAGAGACACAGACACACAGCCAGACAGAGACAGATAGACAGACACACAGACGGACAGAGACAGACACACAGACAGACATAGACAGACACACAGACAGCGAAATACACACAGACAGAGACAGACACAGACAGACAGAGACAGATAGAGACAGACAGACAGACAGGCAGAGAGACAGACAGACAGACAGACAGACAGACAGACAGACAGACAGACAGACAGACAGACAGACAGACAGACAGACAGACAGACAGACAGACAGACAGACAGAGACAGACAGACAGAGACAGAGAGACACAGACACACAGACATGCAGAGAGAGACACAGACAGACAGACAGACAGACAGACAGACAGACAGACAGACAGACAGACAGACAGACAGACAGACAGATAGACAGACAGACAGACAGACAGACAGACAGACAGACAGACAGACAGACAGACAGACAGACAGACAGACAGACAGACAGACAGACAGACAGACAGACAGACAGACAGACAGACACATACAGGGAGGGAATGTTGTGTTTGTTTAATATTGTTTTAGGACTATGAAAATGGACAAAAGTATTAGCCTATGGATTATGAAAACAACAAAAATAAATGTGAAAATGGGAGAGGAGAAATGACTAGAGACAGTGTTGTTTAACTCACTGACCATGACCCATGAGTTCTTCTTACCTTTGTTCAGTAGAAAAGTCTCCCTCTCTAAACTTCATAGGTAGATTCATAGACTGGTCACTCTTCATGGACACACAGCTGGGTACAGGGGAGGCTGGTCTCTCCTGCTTGATTGGTCTTCAACACAACAGAGACAAATATTACATCTCTCATCTACTCTGAGCTAAGATGGGAAATATCAGAAGACTTTCATTCTAAAACGCTATGTATCAATTTTCAGAAAATTCGATTTTATTGCTTAAAGAAATTATCAAATAAATTGTGTTTTTTCACTATCTAATCATGGGGTTGTTCACTATCTAATCATGGGGTTGTTCACTATCTAATCATGGGGTTGTTCACTGTCTAATCATGGGGTTGTTCACTATCTAATCATGGGGTTGTTCACTGTCTAATCATGGGGTTGTTCACTATCATGACATGGGGTTGTTCACTATCATGACATGGGGTTGTTCACTATCATGACATGGGGTTGTTCACTATCATGACATGGGGTTGTTCACTATCATGACATGGGGTTGTTCACTATCTAATCATGACATGGGGTTGTTCACTATCTAATCATGGGGTTGTTCACTATCATGACATGGGGTTGTTCACTATCTAATCATGACATGGGGTTGTTCACTATCTAATCATGGGGTTGTTCACTATCATGACATGGGGTTGTTCACTATGTAATCATGACATGGGGTTGTTCACTATCATGACATGGGGTTGTTCACTATGTAATCATGACATGGAGTTGTTCACTATCATGACATGGGGTTGTTCAATGACAGACATGTATTTGTTTAAAATCTATCACTTGATGGTTTCATTTCAGAGAGACAAAAATCATGTTTTTTTATGCAAAATGCTATATATCTCCCTCACTCTCAAATGTGACCGACCGGCTCAATTTGGTAATTAACTAAATAACTACATATATAGTGATTTTGGTTTATGTTAGTTTAATTGTTTGTTATGGTATAAGTTGTTATTTTATGATTGTAAGTGATAAAATTAACTAGTTGTTCTCAGTAATTACTACTTTAGTAAGGAATAACACATTTTTTCAGCACTACTGCAGTTGCTAAATAATTCCAATAGATGGGAACATAAGACCACAATGACATGTCAGAATATTAGTTTAGTTTTCTCCCTGGATACACCACCACTCCCCACGCTTCCTGCAGAACCCCTGCAGTACCTCCACAGACCCCGGATTGAGAACCCCTGATTTAGCAGATGCTCTTATCCAGAGAGATTTACAGTAAGTGCATTCACCTTAAGATAGTTATTTATTTAGGAAATAAACTTAATCAATTCTTCATAAAATTGTCATCTTACCTCTTAGCTTTGGTGTCATGTCCCCCAGAGAGACGCATTTTGGAGGCAGGGGCCCCCTCCTCTCTCTCCCCAGAGAGACTCATTTTAGATGCAGGGGCCCCCTCCTCTCTCTCCCCAGAGAGACTCATTTTAGAGGCAGGGCCCCCCTCCTCTCTCTCCCCAGAGAGACTCATTTTAGAGCACTGACCCCTGTAAACAGAGATCCAGCATGTTGGTTGTGGTTAACACAGTGACAACTAAACAGAGATCCAGCATGTTGGTTAACACAGTGACAACTAAACAGAGATCCAGCATGTTGGTTGTGGTTAACACAGTAACAACTAAACAGAGATCCAGCATGTTGGTTGTGGTCAACACAGTGACAACTAAACAGAGATCCAGCATGTTGGTTGTGGTTAACACAGTAACAACTAAACAGAGATCCAGCATGTTGGTTGTGGTTAACACAGTGACAACTAAACAGAGATCCAGCATGTTCGTTGTGGTTAACACAGTAACAACTAAACAGAGATCCAGCATGTTGGTTGTGGTTAACACAGTGACAACTAAACAGAGATCCAGCATGTTGGTTGTGGTCAACACAGTAACAACTAAACAGAGATCCAGCATGTTGGTTGTGGTTAACACAGTGACAACTAATTATTGAATGTCAATTGTTCTCTTATATTCATTATCTCTTAGAAATAAAACATTTACTAACATACATAGAAACAGTCAGGTGATTTAATTAATAGATAATAATAATAATAATAATAATAATGTCTAACTTTCTCTTTTAATAATTCCTCTCATTCTAGTGTGTTGCTTTGTTCAACAGGTATGATATAATTATGCTGTTACTGAATTCAGTTCATAATAACAATGTTAAGAAAAGTATGTTCAGTGGTTTCATACCAGATTACACAGGAAAGAGGAGCTCATTGTAATTTTGAAAAAACATTTTACGATATTTTGATAGACGATTTACAACTTATACATAAAAATATACAAATTGTAAAATAACCACAATATACGAATATATGAACAATATGTTTTTGAATTTGACTTGCCTACGCCCAGTTAGCGCCATTTTGTATGATTGAACTGTCACATAACTGTCCCAGGTGAAATGGACTTTTAGATCTGAGTGTTTTACTGTCATTCAGTATAATAAAATAAAACCATACATTTAATTTCTCTACACACTTTACGATAATCACTGGGAAGATTCTTACCTTGTAGCCTGAATTCACAGCCAGAACATGTCAAGTCATTGAGATATTTTCCGTTGTGCTGAGAGAGCAGCTTCTTGATGACAAGTGGCTCTGTATCTATGTTCTAGGTGCAGTTGATCTTTGGATGCAATAATATCTGGTCAAAGTCTAGTGACACAACACCATAGTATATCATAAACATAACAGCAGTTGGCCAGAAAAGGCCATGACATACTATAAAACAGGGTTCATCAACAACACCATAGTATATCATAAACATAACAGCAGTTTAACCTTTGGCCAGTAAAGGCCATGGCATACTATAACATGTAGAATCATTATGATGGATCCAGGTTCATACTATAACATGTAGAATCATTATGATGGATCCAGGTTCATACTATAACATGGAGAATCATTATGATGGATCCAGGTTCATACTATAACATGTAGAATCATTATGATGGATCCAGGTTCATACTATAACATGTAGAATCATTATGATGGATCCAGTTTCATACTATAACATGTAGAATCATTATGATGGATCCAGTTTCATACTATAACATGTAGAATCATTATGATGGATCCAGGTTCATACTATAACATGTAGAATCATTATGATGGATCCAGGTTCATACTATAACATGTAGAATCATTATTATGGATCCAGGTTCATACTATAACATGTAGAATCATTATGATGGATCCAGGTTCATACTATAACATGTAGAATCTTTATGATGGATCCAGGTTCATACTATAACATGTAGAATCATTATGATGGATCCAGGTTCATACTATAACATGTAGAATCATTATGATGGATCCAGTTTCATACTATAACATGGAGAATCATTATGATGGATCCAGGTTCATACTATAACATGTAGAATCATTATGATGGATCCAGGTTCATACTATAACATGTAGAATCATTATGATGGATCCAGGTTCATACTATAACATGTAGAATCATTATGATGGATCCAGGTCCATACTATAACATGTAGAATCATTATGATGGATCCAGGTTCATACTATAACATGTAGAATCATTATGATGGATCCAGGTTCATACTATAACATGTAGAATCATTATGATGGATCCAGGTTCATACTATAACATGTAGAATCATTATGATGGATCCAGTTTCATACTATAACATGGAGAATCATTATGATGGATCCAGGTTCATACTATAACATGTAGAATCATTATGATGGATCCAGGTTCATACTATAACATGTAGAATCATTATGATGGATCCAGGTTCATACTATAACATGTAGAATCATTATGATGGATCCAGGTTCATACTATAACATGTAGAATCATTATGATGGATCCAGGTTCATACTATAACATGTAGAATCATTATGATGGATCCAGTTTCATACTATAACATGTAGAATCATTATGATGGATTCAGGTTCATACTATAACATGTAGAATCATTATGATGGATCCAGGTTCATACTATAACATGTAGAATCATTATGATGGATCCAGGTTCATACTATAACATGTAGAATCATTATGATGGATCCAGGTTCATACTATAACATGTAGAATCATTATGATAGATCCAGTTTCATACTATAACATGTAGAATCATTATTATGGATCCAGGTTCATACTATAACATGTAGAATCATTATGATGGATCCAGGTTCATACTATAACATGTAGAATCATTATGATGGATCCAGGTTCATATTATAACATGTAGAATCATTATGATGGATCCAGGTTCATACTATAACATGTAGAATCATTATGATGGATCCAGGTTCATACTATAACATGTAGAATCATTATGATGGATCCAGGTTCATACTATAACATGTAGAATCATTATGATTGATCCAGGTTCATACTATAACATGTAGAATTATTATGATGGATCCAGATTCATACTATAACATGTAGAATCATTATTATGGATCCAGATTCATACTATAACATGTAGAATCATTATGATGGATCCAGGTTCATACTATAACATGTAGAATCATTATGATGGATCCAGGTTCATACTATAAAATGTAGAATCATTATGATGGATCCAGTTTCATACTATAACATGTAGAATCATTATGATGGATCCAGGTTCATACTATAACATGTAGAATCATTATGATGGATCCAGGTTCATACTATAACATGTAGAATCATTATGATGGATCCAGGTTCATACTATAACATGTAGAATCATTATGATGGATCCAGGTTCATACTATAAAATGGAGAATCATTATGATGGATCCAGGTTCATACTATAACATGTAGAATCATTATTATGGATCCAGGTTCATACTATAACATGTAGAATCATTATGATGGATCCAGGTTCATACTATAACATGTAGAATCATTATGATGGATCCAGGTTCATACTATAACATGTAGAATCATTATGATGGATCCAGATTCATACTATAACATGTAGAATCATTATTATGGATCCAGATTCATACTATAAAATGGAGAATCATTATGATGGATCCAGGTTCATACTATAACATGTAGAATCATTATGATGGATCCAGGTTCATACTATAACATGTAGAATCATTATGATGGATCCAGGTTCATACTATAACATGTAGAATCATTATGATGGATCCAGGTTCATACTATAACATGTAGAATCATTATGATGGATCCAGGTTCATACTATAACATGTAGAATCATTATGATGGATCCAGGTTCATACTATAACATGTAGAATCATTATGATGGATCCAGGTTCATACTATAACATGTAGAATCATTATGATGGATCCAGGTTCATACTATAACATGTAGAATCATTATTATGGATCCAGGTTCATACTATAACATGTAGAATCATTATGATGGATCCAGGTTCATACTATAACATGTAGAATCATTATGATGGATCCAGGTTCATACTATAACATGTAGAATCATTATGATGGATCCAGGTTCATACTATAACATGTAGAATCATTATGATGGATCCAGGTTCATACTATAACATGTAGAATCATTATGATGGATCCAGGTTCATACTATAACATGTAGAATCATTATGATGGATCCAGGTTCATACTATAACATGTAGAATCATTATGATGGATCCAGGTTCATACTATAACATGTAGAATCATTATGATGGATCCATTTTCAGCCTTTACCCATTGCCCTTCATTCTCTAGACTTCCAGGTAATACATAGATCTCCACCAGGTGAATCTCCTTGCTGGATTCATGTTGAAACAGCTATGAACAGGTTATCTTGGTTGGCCACTTGTATATTACTCTAAATTATAAAGCCTGTCTTGTTGTTCTTCTTCTCTGCTGCAGATATAATGTCCAGCTTCTTGGACTTCTGAGACACGTGTGCTGTACAATGTATCACTGTGGCTTTAAATGCCATAAAATCCACTTTCTACACAAAGAGTGTATCCCAGTGCCGGAATTATAACATATATTGGGGGGACACATCCAATATTCAAATATGCTCAAAATATCCCCCCAATATATTGATATAAATAATATAAATAAATAAAAGATTTGCTGTGCTATTTCATTACTTTCAAATGTATTAAAAAGTGTAAAACTAGAATGTAATATGAGTGTTACGTAGGCTATATCACTGTCGATTGTGATGTTTTAACGTCAACGTCAATACGTCATTTTGCGCTGGAACTGTAATTGTGGAAATAAATAATATTTTGCTAAAAAGTGTCAGTAATTGCATGGAGTGGAAACAAAAGTTTTTGGTGAAAATGGACCGATTTGCGAGTGCTAATCAATCAACCATCACTAAAGTTACCTGGAACGTTAATTAGCCACACATTCACCCAGCGACCAACAATGGTGCTCACGGACGTATTCAACTAACGTTAATGTCTTTATTACGTTCTATTGGTCAGAAAGCCCAGGTGAAGTCTGAGTAAAGTGTCAATCATTTATGTTGTGCTGCATCTGTAATTTATGTAGACAGTAGTAGCTTTAATTTATTACATATTCCTATAGTATACTGTATAGCTGTTCTGTATAACTGTACTGTATAGGATACTGTATAGCTGTACTGTATAACTGTACTCTATAGTATACTGTATAGCTGTTCTGTATAACTGTACTGTATAGTATACTGTATAGTGTACTGTATAGCTGTACTGTATAACTGTACTCTATAGTATACTGTATAACTGTACTGTATAGTATACTGTATAGCTGTACTGTATCGGATACTGTATAGCTGTACTTCCTTATGATAAATAGCATTATTAGTGTTTGTTTGATTAAAGTGAAAACAGTTTTATCACAGTCAGCTTTCATTCACAGTGATGTCATCATGAGGAAGAGGAAGGATGGCAGTGACATTCATCAGTTTTATTACAGTCAGCTTTCATTCACAGTGATGTCATCATGAGGAAGAGGAAGGGTGGCAGTGACATTCATCAGTTGTATTACAGTCAGCTTTAATTTACAGTGATGTCATCATGAGGAAGAGGAAGGGTGGCAGTGACATTCATCAGTTGTATTACAGTCAGCTTTCATTCACAGTGATGTCATCATGAGCAAGAGGAAGGGTGGCAGTGACCTTCATCAGTTTTTTGAGCCTCAGAAAATAAGAAAAGTCAGTTGAGAGAAAATGAGAACCAATCAGATGATAGAAGTCTACAGTAGAAGAAGAGATGAGTCAATGTTTCTATAATAATCACCAGTCAGATTCACGTCATTTAGCAGACGCTCTTATCCAGAGCGACTTATAGTAGTGAATGCATATATTTCATAATTTTTTTTCTCTGTACTGGTCCCCCGTGGGAATCGAACCCACAACCCTGGCGTTGCAAACACCATGCTCTACCAACTGAGCAACAAGGGACAGATGATAGAAGTCCACAGTAGAACAAGAGATGAGTCAATGTTTCTATAATAATAATCATTGCCGTTCAGATTAGAAATGGTTAGTAATCCATTCCTGAACGTCAGGGCAAGAAACACCACTTGTTTACTGATAATATTTATTTCATTTTCACTCTGGTGCGTTCAGAGTAAAGAGAGAGAGGGAGAGAGAGAGCATGAGGATGGTGACAGGACAGGAAGAGAGAGAGCATGAGGATGGTGACAGGACAGGGAGAGAGAGAGAGCATGAGGATGGTGACAGGACAGGGAGAGAGAGAGCATGAGGATGGTGACAGGACAGGGAGAGAGAGCATGAGGATGGTGACAGGACAGGAAGAGAGAGAGCATGAGGATGGTGACAGGACAGGGAGAGAGAGATCATGAGGATGGTGACAGGGCAGGGAGAGAGAGAGCATGAGGATGGTGACAGGACAGGGAGAGAGAGAGCATGAGGATGGTGACAGGACAGAGAGAGAGAGAGCATGAGGATGGTGACAGGGCAGAGAGAGAGAGCATGAGGATGGTGACAGGACAGGGAGAGAGAGAGCATGAGGATGGTGACGGGGCAGGGAGAGAGAGAGCATGAGGATGGTGACAGGACAGGAAGAGAGAGAGCATGAGGATGGTGACAGGACAGGAAGAGAGAGAGCATGAGGATGGTGACAGGACAGGGAGAGAGAGAGCATGAGGATGGTGACAGGACAGGGAGAGAGAGAGCATGAGGATGGTGACAGGGCAGAGAGAGAGAGCATGAGGATGGTGACAGGACAGGGAGAGAGAGAGCATGAGGATGGTGACGGGGCAGGGAGAGAGAGAGCATGAGGATGGTGACAGGACAGGGATAGAGAGAGCATGAGGATGGTGACAGGACAGGGATAGAGAGAGAGAGAGCATGAGGATGGTGACAGGGCAGGGAGAGAGAGAGCATGAGGATGGTGACAGGGCAGGGAGAGAGAGAGCATGAGGATGGTGACAGGACAGGGAGAGAGAGAGCATGAGGATGGTGACAGGACAGGGAGAGAGAGAGAGAGCATGAGGATGGTGACAGGGCAGGGAGAGAGAGAGCATGAGGATGGTGACAGGACAGGGATAGAGAGAGCATGATGATGGTGACAGGACAGGGATAGAGAGAGAGAGAGCATGAGGATGGTGACAGGACAGGGAGAGAGAGAGCATGAGGATGGTGACAGGACAGGGAGAGAGAGAGCATGAGGATGGTGACAGGACAGGGATAGAGAGAGCATGAGGATGGTGACAGAACAGAGAGAGAGAGAGAGCATGAGGATGGTGACAGGACAGGGATAGAGAGAGCATGAGGATGGTGACAGAACAGAGAGAGAGAGAGCATGAGGATGGTGACAGGACAGGGAGAGCGAGAGCATGAGGATGGTGACAGGACAGGGAGAGAGAGAGCATGAGGATGGTGACAGGACAGGGAGAGAGAGAGCATGAGGATGGTGACAGAACAGAGAGAGAGAGAGCATGAGGATGCTGACAGGGCAGTGAGAGAGAGAGAGCATGAGGATGGTGACAGGGCAGTGAGAGAGAGAGAGCATGAGGATGCTGACAGGGCAGTGAGAGAGAGAGAGCATGAGGATGCTGACAGGGCAGTGAGAGAGAGAGAGCATGAGGATGCTGACAGGGCAGTGAGAGAGAGAGAGCATGAGGATGCTGACAGGGCAGTGAGAGAGAGAGAGCATGAGGATGGTGACAGGGCAGTGAGAGAGAGAGAGCATGAGGATGGTGACAGGGCAGTGAGAGAGAGAGAGCATGAGGATGCTGACAGGACAGGGAGAACAGGTGACATGGAGGTGAGGGAGAAAAGGAGCAAATATTGATGGTTAAGACTGAATAATGACATCACAACAGTCTAATCCTAATGTTAATTTAAACTGAGATATTCCTCTAAGTATGGCTCCTCGTGTGTTTCAGATAATACATTCAAGCAGAGAGAGAGAGTTTGAGACAATGACAGACACAGAGAGAGAGAGAGAGAGAGAGAGAGCAGACAGGCAGCTGAAGATGAAGGTGCAGGACAGGGAGGGGAGGAGCTTGGACCAAATCAGCCAAATGTGAATGTCATACCTAGTCCAACCCTGTCAAATAGGACACTCTAGTTTCAGGAGTAATGGTATAACGATTATACTGGTCTCCATTACAACCTTGTCAAATAGGACACTCTACTTTCAGGAGTAATGGTATAAAGATTATACTTGTCTCCATTACAAACCTTGTCAAATAGGACACTCTACTTTCAGGAGTAATGGTATAAAGATTATACTTGTCTCCATTACAAACCTGTCAAATAGGAATCTCTGCTTTCAGGGGAAATGGTTTAAAGATTATACTGGTCTCCATTACAACCCTGTCAAATAGGACACTCTACTTTCAGGAGTAATGGTATAAAGATTATACTGGTCTCCATTACAACCCTGTCAAATAGGACACTCTACTTTCAGGGGAAATGGTTTAAAGATTATACTGGTCTCCATTACAACCCTGTCAAATAGGACACTGTACTTTCAGGAGTAATGGTATAAAGATTATACTGGTCTCCATTACAGACCCTCCTTAAACGGGGTCATCTGTTTCTATTGTGCTAAATACACTGCTCAAAAAATAAAGGGAACACTAAAATAACACATCCTAGATCTGAATGAATGAAATAATCTTATTAAATACTTTTTTCTTTACATAGTTGAATGTGCTGACAACAAAATCACACAAAAATAATCAATGGAAATCCAATTTATCAACCCATGGAGGTCTGGATTTGGAGTCACACTCAAAATTAAAGTGGAAAACCACACTACAGGCTGATCCAACTTTGATGTAATGTCCTTAAAACAAGTCAAAATGAGGCTCAGTAGTGTGTGTGGCCTCCACGTGCCTGTATGACCTCCCTACAATGCCTGGGCATGCTCCTGATGAGGTGGCGGATGGTCTCCTGAGGGATCTCCTCCCAGACCTGGACTAAAGCATCCGCCAACTCCTGGACAGTCTCTGGTGCAATGTGGCGTTGGTGGATGGAGCGAGACATGATGTCCGAGAGGTGCTCAATTGGATTCAGGTCTGGGGAACGGGCGGGCCAGTCCATAGCATCAATGCCTTCCTCTTGCAGGAACTGCTGACACACTCCAGCCACATGAGGTCTAGCATTGTCTTGCATTAGGAGGAACCCAGGGCCAACCGCACCAGCATATGGTCTCACAAAGGGTCTGAGGATCTCATTTCGGTACCTAATGGCAATCAGGCTACCTCTGGCGAGCACGTGGAGGGCCCCCAAAGAAATGCCACCCCACACCATGACTGACCCACTGCCAAACCGGTCATGCTGGAGGATGTTGCAGGCAGCAGAACGTTCTCTACGGCGTCTCCAGACTCTGTCATGTCTGTCACATGTGCTCAGTGTGAACCTGCTTTCATCTGTGAAGAGCACAGGGCGCCAGTGGCGAATTTGCCAATCTTGGTGTTCTCTGGCAAATACCAAACGTCCTGCACGGTGTTGGGCTGTAAGCACAACCCCCAACTGTGGACGTCGGGCCCTCATACCACCCTCATGGAGTCTGTTTCTGACCGTTTGAGCAGACACATGCACATTTGTGGCCTGCTGGAGGTCATTTTGCAGGGCTCTGGCAGTGCTCCTCCTGCTCCTCCTTGCACAAAGGCGGAGGTAGCTGTCCTGCTGCTGGGTTGTTGCCCTCCTACGGCCTCCTCCACGTCTCCTAATATACTGGCCTGTCTCCTGGTAGCGCCTCCATGCTCTGGACACTACGCTGACAGACACAGCAAACCTTCTTGCCACAGCTCGCATTGATGTGCCATCCTGGATGAGCTGCACTACCTGAGCCACTTGTGTGGGCTGTAGACTCCGTCTCATGCTACCACTAGAGTGAAAGCACCGCCAGCATTCAAAAGTGACCAAAACATCAGCCAGGAAGCATAGGAACTGAGAAGTGGTCTCTGGTCACCACCTGCAGAACCACTCCTTTATTGGGGGTGTCTTGCTAATTGCCTATAATTTCCACCTGTTGTCTATACCATTTGCACAACAGCATGTGAAATGTATTGTCAATCAGTGTTGCTTCCTAAGTGGACAGTTTGATTTCACAGAAGTGTGATTGACTTGGAGTTACATTGTGTTGTTTAAGTGTTCCCTTTATTTTTTTGAGCAGTGTACCTTGCAACACAAAGTCTAAGCTTGCATCAAAAGTAGATTCAGCTTTTGTCAAGACTGGCTTTCAAAATTGGAGGAAGGCACTGGAGAAATGTAGTGCTCATAAAGACAGGCAGTGTCATAAATGAGCTGTGATGACTCAGATTCAGGAGCCAAAGCCTGTTAATGTGCAACTTTTACGTGAGCATGAAAGACAGCAGCAACAAGCGAGGAAAAATCTGATGAAGATTGTTGGGGGTGTGAAGTCAGGCTTTTCGAGGCGTTGATAAGGAGAGTGGGAATTTCAGCCAGCTTCTAAAGTACAAGGCAGAGGGCGATGCAGAGCTGACCACCTGGCTGAAAGGTCACTTTGATTTCACCAGTCCCCAAAGGCAAAACTACATTTTGAAGCTGGTGGGCAATACAATCGTCAAAGAAATTGTGTCGGAAACAACATTACATTACATTACATTTAAGTCATTTAGCAGACGCTCTTATCCAGAGCGACTTACAAAATGGTGCATTCACCTTATGATATCCAGTGGAACAACCACTTTACAATAGTGCATCTAAATCTTTTAAGGGGGGGGGGGGGGGGGTTAGAAGGATTACTTTATCCTATCCTAGATATTCCTTAAAGAGGTGGGGTTTCAGGTGTCTCCGGAAGGTGGTGATTGACTCCGCTGTCCTGGCGTCGTGAGGGAGCTTGTTCCACCATTGGGGTGCCAGAGCAGCAAACAGTTTTGACTGGGCTGAGCGGGAACTGTGCTTCCTCAGAGGTAGGGGGGCCAGCAGGCCAGTGGTGGATGAACGCAGTGCCCTTGTTTGGGTGTAGGGCCTGATCAGAGCCTGAAGGTATGGAGGTGCCGTTCCCTTCACAGCTCCGTAGGCAATCACCATGGTCTTGTAGCGGATGCGAGCTTCAACTGGAAGCCAGTGGAGAGAGCGGAGGAGCGGGGTGACGTGAGAGAACTTGGGAAGGTTGAACACCAGACGGGCTGCGGCGTTCTGGATGAGTTGTAGGGGTTTAATGGCACAGGCAGGGAGGCCAGCCAACAGCGAGTTGCAGTAATCCAGACGGGAGATGACAAGTGCCTGGATTAGGACCTGCGCCGCTTCCTGTGTGAGGCAGGGTCGTACTCTGCGAATGTTGTAGAGCATGAACCTACAGGATCGGTTCATCAATGCCAGTGTTCCAGTTCGCACGTATCATTGATGGAACCCAGGATATACCAGGAGTTGATCATTATTCTATATGTTTGAATCCACCCAGGATATATCAGGAGTTGATCAGGAGTCAATATGTTTGAATCCACACAGGATATATCAGGAGTTGATCAGGAGTCAATATGTTTGAATCCACCCAGGATACATCAGGAGTTGATCAGGAGTCAATATGTTTGAATCCACCCAGGATATATCAGGAGTTGATCAGGAGTCAATATGTTTGAATCCACCCAGGATATATCAGGAGTTGATCAGGAGTCAATATGTTTGAATCCACCCAGGATAGATCAGGAGTTGATCAGGAGTCAATATGTTTGAATCCAGCCAGGGTATATCAGGAGTTGATCTGGAGTCAATATGTTTGACTCTTTGTAGATGCAGATCTACAACCAAAGGAAGAATTCCTGGGACTCTACGAAGTGTCATCAACGACAGGGAAAAATATAGCCCAGATGGCATGTGATGTGATGATGCGTCTAGGCCTTCCTCTGTCCCAACTTC
Organism: Salmo salar; assembly: GCF_965601325.2. Taxonomy (NCBI): domain Eukaryota; kingdom Metazoa; phylum Chordata; class Actinopteri; order Salmoniformes; family Salmonidae; genus Salmo; species Salmo salar. The sequence goes on from NW_027675420.1 coordinate 421,152, forward strand.
CAGGGCTAACCTATGAGGGTGACACAAACATAGCTGGATGATTGCAGGGGGTGCAAGACATTTAAAGGAAAGAACAACCGCTGGCTATGTATTGTCACTGTGGTCCACACTGAGTTAACTTAGTTACGCATGCTGCCTGTGTAGCCTCTCCACTAGGAAGAGATTCAATGGGTCTGGTGCATGAATTGGGGGGCTTCTTTAATGACTGTCTCATCTCTGTACTCCACACATACAATTATCTGTAAGGTCCCTCAGTCGAGCAGTGAACACAGATGCAATCACAAAGACCAGGGAGGTTTTCCAATGCCTCGCATAAAAGGGCACCTACTGGTAGATGAAAAAAAGGGTGAAAGAATACATTGAATATCCCTTTGAGCATGGTTGAGTTATTACACTTTGGATGCTGTATCAATACACACAGTCACTACAAAGATACAGGCGTCCTTCCTAACTCAGTTGCCGGAGAGGAATAAGAATAATGTACAAATGGTGGACAATCCAGGTGTGGAAAGACTCACAGTTGTAAGGTCCTTCTACAAAGTATTAACTCAGGGGTGTGAATACTTATGGAAATTACATTTCTAAAAATGATTTCACTTTGTCACAGTGGGGCACTGTGTGGGTGAGAGAAAAATAAATTCAATCCATTTTCAATTCAGGCTGTAAGTATAAATACTTTCTCTGTCCTCGCCTCCTTCGCAATACACATTGGAGAATACAAGCCTTGAATACACCTTTACATACTGGGGTCATAATAGTTTGTAGGCCACACCGTTTGGACTCAACAGACGTTTTCATGGGAAGACCGATTTTCGAGATGTCTCATGGTCTGACAAACAATGCTTTAGCTCTGCCACCTTCCACCACAGATGTGGAAGGCTGACATAGGCAGATGTGGTGGATGAGACGCAGTCAATGTAAAAGCTGATATCTTTAACCTCTCTAGGGTAGGTGGCACCAAATCGTCCCACCTACGTAACAGCCAGTGTAATCCCGTGGTGCGTTATTCAAAAACCAAAAAAATGCAAAAACTTCAATTTTTCAAACATATGACTATTTTACACCATTTTAAAGACAAGACTCTCGTTAATCTAACCACACTGTCCGATTTCAAAAAGGGTTTACAACGAAAGCAAAACATTAGATTGTGTCAGCAGAGTACCCAGACAGAAATAATCAGACACCCATTTTTCAAGCTAGCATATAATGTCACATAAACGTAAACCAAAGCTAAATGCAGCACTAACCTTTGATGATCTTCATCAGATGACAACCCTAGGACATTATGTTATACAATACATGCATGTTTTGTTATATCAAGTTCATATTTATATCAAAAAACAGCTTTTTACATTAGCATGTGACTAGCATGTGACTAGCATTCCCACCGAACACTGCCGGTGAATTTACTAAATTACTCACGATAAACGTTCACAAAAAGCATAACAATTATTTTAAGAATTAAAGCACATTTTGCAATATTCTCAGTAGATAGCCCGGCATCACAGGGCTAGCTATTTAGACACCCAGCAAATTTAGCACTCACCAAAGTCAGATTTACTATAAGAAAAATGTTATTACCTTTGCTGTCTTCGTCAGAATGCACTCCCAGGACTTCTACTTCAATAACAAATGTTGGTTTGGTTCAAAATAATCCATAGTTATATCCAAACAGCGGCGTTTTGTTCGTGCGTTCAAGACACTATCCGAAAGGGTAAATAAGGGTGACGAGCATGGCGCAATTCGTGACAAAACATTTCTAAATATTCCATTACCGTACTTCGAAGCATGTCAACCGCTGTTTAAAATCAATTTTTATGCCATTTAGCTCGTAAAAAAGCGATAATATTCCAACCGGGAATCTGCGTTTAGGTAAACAGACGAAAGAAAATAAAGCATTCGGTCGACTCGTGCACGCGCCTAAGCCCATAGTACTCTGATCGGCCACTTGCCAAAAGCGATAATGTGTTTCAGCCAGAGGCTGCCTCGATATCGTTCAGCTTTTTCCCGGGCTCTGAGAGCCTATGGGAGCCGTAGGAAGTGTCACGTTAGAGCAAAGATCCTCAGTCTTCAATAAAAAGAGCCAAGATGAAACACAACTTGTCAGACAGGCCACTTCCTGCATGAAATCTTCTCAGGTTTTTGCCTGCCATATGAGTTCTGTTATACTCACAGACACCATTCAAACAGTTTTAGAAACTTTAGGGTGTTTTCTATCCAAAGCCAATAATGATATGCATATTCTAGTTACTGGGTAGGAGTAGTAACCAGATTAAATCGGGTATGTTTTTTATCCGGCCGTGTCAATACTGCCCCCGAGCCCTAACAGGTTAAATAGGGGGACTAGATAGATAAAGAGCTTTTATTTTTCTAAATGGTGAAACAGATATGTATGAAAATATCCTCAAATAAAAATACATGTTTCTATCTGCAGGCAAAACTTTGATCATTTGTAATTTATATTATGATACATTAATTTATGAATAGATATGGAAGGTTTCAGGACACTGATATATCTGAATATGTTGAAGAAATATACTGCCACTATTTTCACCACCAAATAATAGCAGTGTGATTTTAATATGATTTGACTCTTTGCAGGCTGTCAGGCTGTCTAGTCACAGAGGAAGGCTGTGCTTCTCTGGTCTCAGCTCTGAGGTCAAACCCCTCACACCTGAGAGAGCTGGACCTGAGCTACAATCACCCAGGAGACTCAGGAGTCAGACTGCTCTCTGCTGGACTGGAGGATCCACACTGCAGACTGGAGAAACTCAAGTATGTAGAGGGTTTATGTCAATGTTCATATCAGACATGTTTGACTTTTCAGGCTAGTTAATACAAACATTCTTACCACCACTTGGACAAGGTTGTGTGTGTGTGTGTGTCCAGTGTGTGTGTGTGTGTGTGTGTGTGTGATTGTCTTGTGTGTGTCTGTGTGAAACACAGGACACATAAACACACACACTGGACAACCACACTGGACACATACACACACGACACAAACACACACACACACAAACTGGACACACAATCTGGACACAAACACTGAACGCAGACAAATATTCTTACCATGTGTGTGTCCTCTGTGTCCTGTGTGTGTGTGTGTGTGTGTGTGTCCTGTGTGTGTGTCCTGTGTGTGTGTGTGTGTGTGTCCTGTGTGTGTGTGTGTGTCCTGTGTGTGTGTGTGTCCTGTGTGTGTGTGTGTCCTGTGTGTGTGTGTGTGTGTGTGTGTGTCCTGTGTGTGTGTGTGTCCTGTGTGTGTGTGTGTGTGTGTGTGTCCTGTGTGTGTGTGTGTGTGTGTCCTGTGTGTGTGTGTGTGTGTGTGTGTGTGTGTGTGTGTGTGTGTGTGTGTGTGTGTGTGTGTCCTGTGTGAATATCTGATACAATATGTTGACACACTGGACAAACACACACACACACACACTGGACACACACACACACACACACACTGGACACACACTGGACACACACACACTGGACACACACACACACTGGACACACACACACACACACACACTGGACACACACTGGACACACACACACTGGACACACACACACACACACACACACACTGGACACACACACACTGGACACACACACACACACTGGACACACACACACACACTGGACACACACACACACACACACACACTGGACACACACACACTGGACACACACACACTGGACACACACACACTGGACACACACACACACACACACAGGACACACACACACACACAGGACGCACACACACACAGGACACACACACAGGACACACACACACACAGACACAGGACACTCACACACACAGACACAGGACACTCACACACACAGACACAGGACACTCACACACACACACACACACACACACAGGACACACACACACACACACAGGACACACACACACACACACAGGACACACACACACACAGGACACACACACACACAGGACACACACACACACAGGACACACAGGACACACACACACACACAGGACACACACACACACACAGGACACACACACACAGGACACACACACACACACACAGGACACACACACACACACACAGGACACACACACACACACACACAGGACTCACACACACACACACAGGACTCACATACACACACACAGGACTCACACACACACACACAGGACTCACACACACACACACAGGACTCACACACACACACACAGGACTCACACACACACAGGACTCACACACACACAGGACACACACACACACAGGACACTCACACACGACACACAGGACACTCACACACACAGACACAGGACACTCACACACACTCACACACACACACACACACACACACACTCACACACACACACACACACACACACAGGACACACACAGGACACACACACACACAGGACTCACACACACACACAGGACTCACACACACACACAGAACTCACACACACACACACACACACAGGACTCACACACACACAGGACTCACTCACACACACACACAGGACTCACTCACACACACACACACAGGACACACTCACACTCACACAGGACACACACACACACACAGGACACACTCACACACACACACAGGACACACTCACACACACACACAGGACACACTCACACACACACACACTCACACACACAGGACACACACACACACACAAACATAGGACACACACACACACACACACACACACACACAGGACACACACACACACAGGACACACACACACACACACATACAGGACACACACACACACACACACAGGACACACACACACACAGGACACACGGACACACACACACACAGGATACACACACACACACACAGGACACACACACAGGACACACACACAGGACACACACACACACACACACAGGACACACACACAGGACACACACACACACAGGACACACACACACACACACTCACAGGACACACACACACACACACACACACACAGGACACACACACACACACAGGACACACACACACACAGGACACACACACACACACACACACACAGGACACACACACACACAGGACACCACAAACACACAGGACACACACACAGGACACACACACACAGGACACACACACACACAGGACACACACACACACAGGACACACACACACAGGACACACACACACAGGACACACAGACACACAGGACACACACACACACAGGACACACACACACACAGGACTCACATACACACACACAGGACTCACACACACACACACAGGACTCACACACACACACACACAGGACTCACACACACACAGGACACACACACACACACACACACACAGGACACACACACACACAGGACACACACACGACACACAGGACACTCACACACACAGACACAGGACACTCACACTCACACACACACAGACAGACACAGGACACTCACACACACAGACACAGGACACTCACACACACTCACACACACACACACACACACACACAGGACACACACACAGGACTCACACACACACACAGGACTCACACACACACACAGGACTCACACACACACACAGGACTCTCACACACACACAGGACTCACACACACACACAGGACTCACACACACACACACACACACACAGGACTCACTCACACACACACACACAGGACTCACTCACACACACACAGGACACACTCACAGGACACACTCACACACACACAGGACACACTCACACACACACACACAGGACACACTCACACACACACACAGGACACACTCACACACACACACACAGGACACACTCACACACACACACACACACATAGGACACACACACACACACACACACACACACACACACATAGGACACACACACACACACACAGGACACACACACACACACACAGGACACACACACACAGGACACACACACACAGGACACACACACACACACACACAGGACACACACACACACACACAGGACACACACACACAGGACACAAACACACACACACACACAGGACACAAACACACACACACACACAGGACACAAACACACACACACACACACACACAGGACACACACACACACACACACACAGGACACACACACACACACACACACAGGACACACACACACACACACAGGACACACACACACACACACAGGACACACACACACACACACAGGACACACACACACACACACACACACACACACAGGACACACACACACACACAGGACACACACACACACAGGACACACACACACACAGGACACACACACACACACACACAGGACACACACACACACACACACAGGATACACACACACACACACACACACACACAGGACACACACACACACAGGACACACACA